>NC_064926.1:431571018-431871018 GCF_023897955.1 Schistocerca gregaria
GCCTTCTGCTACGTCATTTGCTACGACCTAGCAAGGCGCCATTATCAGTTACTATTGATATGAGAACTATGTACGGTCAACAGCGACGTTCATCATTAATGGATTAAAGTTAAGTATTCCACCAGCTACGTCCGTCTAAATTCTAATTTCCTTGTCCTGTTCCAGACCTCACGCCAGCCTGCGTGAGCTAAATCGCGTGCCTTTCGACCTCCTCTAGTAACACGGTGTTGGCTCTCCTGCCAACCACAAAAACTTTTATAAATGAGTTGAAACGACTAGGAGAACACAAACACCCAGTCATCTCGAGGTAGGTGAAATTCCCTGACCCCACCGGGAATCGAACCCAGGACCCCATGCCTAGGAAGCAAGAACTGCGACCGCGGGCGCACGAGCTGCCGACTGAGCATGGAGGACTTCAAAAGCAGACTAGCACTGGAAAAATGGCCTTTATTTGAGGAAGAAGTTTCTGAGTACATACGTTCGGAGCACAGCATTGTTTGGCAGTGAAACATGGACTATGGAACAATCGAAACAGAAGAGAATCGCAGCATTTGAGATGTGGTGTTACAGACGAATACTGAATATTACTCGTAGTTGGACTGACAAGATCCGGTATGAGGAGGTTCTTCGCAGAATCGGAGAAGAATGGGATATGTGAAAAACACTGACCAGGTGTAGGTACAGGATAATATGACATCTGTAAGACAACTTGGTATGACTCCTAAGTAATAGAGGGAGCTGTAGAGTGCAGAAACTGTAGAGGAAATTTGAGATCGGTATACACCCAGCAAATAATTGAGGACGTAGGTTGCAAATGTTACTCTCAGATGAAGAGGTTGGCAAAGGAGGGGAATTCGTGGTTGGACGCATCAGACCGATGACTACAGAACATTGACGAGCCATCTTCAGATCCATAAAAACTGTTACTTTGTCTAGTGTGTATCAGTCACCAGGCATTACACATCGTCATAATACGATGAGCTGAATCGCTCTTGTTGTAATGTACAAACAAATGTAGGTTGCCATAGTTACATCCATAACTTAACTATGTCAAGTAACATAATAAATTTCTACTTAACGAACTGACGAAAAAATAAATAAATAAGGAAAGAGATATAACGACGGGTTAAAAGCGGTTGGATAAATGCGCAGGTCACTACAAGTTTCAGGACAGATTGTCTGGTAGGTAAGTGCAGTTACAGTCTTGTGCGCTTAAACGGCTTTCGTCAGACGATAGTAGAACAGTGTAACACGTTCTATGCTAGTGCGTTATTGCCGTATTGGTGTCATTGCCGTATTTGTGGCCATAGAAATTAAAATGTATTCAAATAAATGTAATCTTGTGAATGAAAGTTCGACACGTTCATCCATGACATTCGGAGCACATTGAGCAGTAGGTACATGGTTGCCTAATATTTCTTCCATTCTTGGTGGGGTAAGATTCTCTGGCATAGATGTTTCGCGTGTTGCAAATTGTTCACCAAAACAAGAAAAACTTCCACACAAATGTATGTTCAAAAGTCGCTCGTTCCTACTTTATTAAGGAAATAACTTCTCAAGTCAGTAAATCGCCCTCCTGTTGCACCATTCCAGACACGCTGGGAAGTTGCCGTGTGCTTCGCAGGTTTCGGGGATGGCACCTCAAGTGTGTTGCATTAACTGATTTCAGTTATCTCATAGGTTATAATTCAAACGACCGGTATAGGATAAATTGAAAGGCAACACGTCTACCTCTCAAATTTAGAAACACAGTGTTTCTCGAACGAGGTGACTGAATTTCTGGTCTCCATTAAGAATGAATAACAAACTTCTTAATACGCTGCATGTACGCCATCCCGTAGGATATTGAGGTGCAATATTTTATCATGCGGTTGCAGGTAATAATAACTGCTGGATTATCGAACTCACTCATAATGTTACTCGAGTGGGACTTCATTTATGAAACCACCGTTGTTAATTTTATTGTTTCCGAGGTTTTGGTGGATGAAGCCATGGCTGAAACATAGTTAAGAAATACAGCTAAAACTCGTCATGAGCTGCTGCAGCTACTAAATAAGTTGGTTCTGAGGAAATAATTTCCTTACAAAAAAAGGCTCTGTCATTTGACGTGGGATATTTCTCTAATGAAACAATTGAATTACCACGACGTGATTTCGAACGTCGTACAGAGTTTTGTTCGTTTGTCCTTCAGCAACTAACAACTGATAGACGACCCTACGTTTTTTCCAGCGTGTCCCCTTTATCGATGAAGCAATGTTATTAAGCACGCGCATGTAATTTTGCATAACATGTACTACTGGGCAGCCTAAAATCCACACTTCGTCTAGCGCAACATAAATAGCCGTGGAACGTAAACGTATGGTGCGGCATTATAGGAGATTACAATGAGGAACCTTACTTCATCTCAGGCGTTCTAAATGGACATACATACAACTTCGGGCAAACGTTCCGCCGTTTCTTCTAGAAGAGGTACCACTGGATATTCGACAGTGTATGTGGCTGCAACACGACGGTTTTCCACCTCACGTATAACGTGTTACAACGCGAATACTGAATGGAGACTGCTGGACCTTGGCTAGGACGAAATGGCATGCGAAGTCCCCCGATTTGACTGTTCTTGATTTACACGTATTTGTTTGGCGAGCAGTCAAAGATGCAGTCTATGACGAAATCGTAACTTAGTCAGATGATACGTGTTGTAAAATCGCCAGTTCATGCTCTACCATATCATCCACTCTAATTAAACCTGTTCATCGTTCTTTCGAATGGCGATTGCAAATGTGTCTTTCAGTCCATGGTCAACAGTTTGAACACATGCTCAAATAAAGGAAAAAGTTACTTTGTTTGGAACACAACATTTGTTATGTGATTCGGGTGACTACTAAATCACTCTTAGTTAATTGTTTATTTCCTTTACGTGTGTACGAAATTGCACTGCAATGTCAAACAAGTCGACAGCACGTACAGCGTGTATCTGCCAACACTGCCATTACGAGCTTACGTTCAGCATCAAATGACCTTTCCTTAAAAAGAATATTTATTTTGCGGTGTACAGGTGCTCAGCAAAGTACTTTTAATAACACGTTTAGTGCAACGAATGTATCCCATGTGATATAATTTAGAGCAGCGTGGGCAGAGAGAGTTCTCCGACAGCATGTATTTTACATCTAAGAGGCGCACGGCCATGTCTAGAAAAAAGAGAGCTGAACCCATTCTCTTAACAATGAGGTATTTAATATATTGGTTCCTTTTGGAACGTTTAAGACCTCTTTATCTTTGAAGAATGAACAGTTGATTCCTCTGTTTCAGCTCGCGTAAATCTAGGTGTATACACAATTGTAAAATAGTTTTCCTAAGGCCTTTGCGATACCCTAGATTCTAGCCTATGTTGAATTTCCATGTCCAACATTCGTAGGTGAACACTGTATATCAAGAATAGCAGTGGAAGCAAATTTAAGCTCTGTAGCATACTCCTTGTGATTTTTCACCAGGAACCCTAATTTTCTGACTTTTTGCCAATGTCTGTATTATTCAGCGTATTTCTGCGTTCTGCTTGTCAAGTATGAATCAGAGTAGCTGTGTGTGAAGCCCTCAGTTCCTAAAAACTCGAGTTTTTCGTGGAGAGTATCATAAACTACACAACCAAACGCCTTGGAAACATCACAGAAAATAACAGCTGGCAATATACTTCAATTTAAGGCTTGTACTATTTGATGAAGAAATGTATAAATAGCATTCTCAGTCGAGCAGGCCTTCTGGAATCCCAACTGTGTTATAATAAATAGATTGATTCGTCTTAAGTGTGGGACTGTTCTTCCTTACTTTACGTTTTCGAATATTTTGGTAGAAGGTAATTGCTTCAATCCGTTATGAAGTGTAATAATAATGTCATTTTTTAACCAGTGAAGCATTACATATGTCACCGAGAACATGGAACAACTTTGCAGAATTATGTTTGCATTTTCATCAACTCCACATGAGCTACCCCACTTCTATTTGCTTGAAGTTTTGTGGAATGACAATTTAATATTTTCGTTTGCTTCTTCAACTGAACCAGTTAATCCTATATTTGCTGTGATGTGTAGAAAGTGATTGTTAAAAGTACTTGCAGCTTGTGAAAGTCACAAGATTGTCATTTAGTTAATTGTTACACAATCTTGTACACTGACTGGCTGTCCTGTTTCCCGTTCGACATGTCCATATAATTTCTCTCAGGACAAGAATACTTCTGGACATTTTAATGAATTCTCTTAGAATATTTTTAGTAGTACACAAATAATGTCTGATCTTGACTTCCTCTGGCCTCTTCTTAGATTAAATACCCATAGTTATCCACTGCTTAGTTCTTTTTTTAAATGGTCTTTCGGATTATGTTTTAGGAAATTAACCTTCAAATATTGGCATAAATGAACTACAGAATAAATAGAACGTGATAGTAGCATCTCTTTCTACCTATACCTTGCATTAAAACTTTGTATCCTGTTCTCATTAATAAGTCTCGGTACTTTGATTGAACATGCCTCAGGCTTCTAAGGTGCCATAGTGTTTATTAACTTTAATTTTGGATCATGATGAGGTAGTCCATTGGCTGTTGAATGCACAATAATTGTTTCTGCCTGAACATTGTGTATACAAAAGCTGTGACTAGTGTCCTATATGAGTTGGAAAACTGACTACTGAAGTTATATTCAAACACCGAAATAATTATTCTAGTTAATGCTTTTTGGCCGTATCTTTTATGAACTCAAAAGTAAAATCTCCACGAACTACACTTTCTTCCTGTCTGGCCTAAAGCTAAATAATGCATCTAAATTTCTCACAAATAGCTCAAATTTTCCTAGGGATCTCTATGCTATTACCATTACAGGAGAACCATTCTGCACTAAAATCTCACAAGGACATGTTTCTAGGTACTCGTGAACAGAGATCTATTAGCCTGAACATTTTTGACTTTGTATTCAACTTTTAAATGTGAGCCGTGGAGGCTCGGGTTTGATCTATCGAACGTATCGCGTATAATATTATTGCTGTATCGCGGAGGAAAAAGAGAAGTGGTGCCCCGTCGTGGGGGAAGCCGGCGAAGCACCTGGGACAGCCGCGTGGTTGGATTTAGGAGGGCGAGCAGAAACAGTGAGATAGGCAGTAACGCTCGGAGCGTGAAGCCGTATCTGTCGACGCCGTGTGTGTTAGCAAGAGGAAAGTTTGCCACGTTACCTGATTGTGTTTGGGCGTTTGCGGCGGACTTGGTGGGTAGAGGCCCATATGCTGTCGGGAACATGCTTCTTCCTTGTTTATGATGGATTTACCGTTTGCTTCTAGTGACTACATTCTCATCTCTATGGCTCTGTAACTGATGTGATGCCATTGCGAGGGCATTTGGTTTGGATATAAGCAGCATTTTGATCTCAGTGTCCATCGTTCTGGTAATTACTGAGTGTGCTTGCCGTTGTGGTGTAGTTATTGAGAAGTGTTCATTGCACGCTTCACCTTACTATTACGAATCCATTGTGTAAGGCAGCGTTTATCCTGTGAGGACTTGTGTTCTGCATTTAAAAACGTAGTTGTTGTCAGTCACTGAATTGCTCAAATGCATTCATACTTCTCTGCGTAAGTGTTATTGTTTTACTCCCCTCTGAATGGGGAAATGATAAAGGGTCCTACTATTACTGACCTTCTTGTGTGCCACTGACTTGGTTGGTTTTTCAGCCACGTAATTTGTGCGTTTATCCTCACGAACCGATGTCTGTTTCTGATTTATGTTTCCCTGTGACATTGAGTGTTAATCTTGTAACGAACACTGCTTTAGATATTTTAATCAGTGTGTTGCATGACATATCCTATTTGCGCCTCGCAAGTGGACAGCGGAGGCGGTTTATTGGCCATGATGATGTGTTGGTAGATCCATTTCACGAGTCAAGGCCAGTCACCCGGAGATTTAGAAGTTGCATGTTGTGTTAAGTTAATACTCCTTATTTTAAGCGTAGTGCGCTCAAGCAGGAAGTTTATGTGGTTTTGTGCAGATTGCGCGGTATGTTTGGATGACTCTGAATTCAGTGTGTTAAGTTAGGGCTCCTTATCTTAAGAGTAGTGTGCTCATGCACACATTGCGCGGTATGTTTATATGACTCTGAATTCACTGTGTTAAGTGGTGTCCTCTTAGGTGCTGGAAGTAGTGGATAGATAGCTGTTTCGAACACGTTGTATATGCAAATAATTTATGTCCTTATTACGTTGGTGAATTCTTTGCCCTTTGTGTCACAGGTGGTGCTAATTTCATTGATTTCGCCACCGGTCTTCGCAGAGGCTGCGGGAGGAACCGACTCACTGTGGCAAGCAGTGACGTAGTCGCGCCCGCCCACCGTAGCGGACGTTGTTTACTAGCCCGACGCCTTCCTGTACTTGGTGGCGGGAGCGTGTTGACTGGTTTCTTACCGATTTCAGTCTGGAAAACCGTGCCTTTCGTGTACACGTGGAAGACTTACGTTTTGCTTCCAGTACCTCGGAGTGGCTCTATGTGGGTAATGAGAACGACTTATGTTGTTGGTGGCTCAGGCCGAGAGTGGTTCATTTGCTAAACAGAAGGTGTATATGCATTTCTTTCCCATAATTCTGAATTGTTGTTCAGAGGTTATTTCGCATGGCCATTAACTTATGCAGACATTTAATAGCGAGGAAGTGTATTGAAACCTGGTTTCAAATTGTGTTGATTATGTGGGAAAATTGGCTTGAACAGACCTTTAATTAATTAGTAAACAACTGAATGCTATTTGTGAGCTGACGTTTATTGTGTTCTGAAACATATTAACGATTATTTTTATTAGTTCACTTGTGCAGTTAGGCGATTTATAGGGCCTTTGTGTTGTTTCCTTTTAAAAGTATTATCAGTGTTATTAATAAAGAAGTGTGTTGTAAAAAAATAAACAGTGAATGAAGTGCCTCAAATCCCTTTACCCACACCTTCCGTCATTCACCCTTGGGTGGTATTAACAAACCGTGAAATCCCATTTCAAAATGGTTCAAATAGCGCTGAGGACTATGGGACTTAACATCTGACGTCATCAGTCCCCTAGAACTTAGAACTACTTAAACCGAACTAACCTAAGGACATCACACACATTCATGCCCGAGGCAGGATTCGAACCTGCGGTCGCGCGGTTCCAGACTGAAGCGCCTAGGACCGCTCGGCCGTTCAGCTTTTGCATGTGTTGCCCCTTCTCCTTTTTCCATGTTAACTTTATGTGGAAATGACACACGTACATAATCAACGATATTTAACTTCTCCGTCCCTGCGGTTACATGTTGTTTAGAGAGGCACAGAACATCTACCACTTCAAAATTTTCCAAATCTTCTAGGCACACAGTAAGCTCATATACCGTGTTTTTCAATTTCCCAACTTTCTGACGAAATAAATTAATTTAATTTTTTTGTAAACTGTCACACATAAAACCTAAGAACTTTCTCTGTTTTATTCCAGTACTCACAGAGACTTCGTGTTGTATTCCTCTACTCCCCCTTGCACTTTCTGGTGTTCTGCTTATCTTTTATTTACCCTCCTATTCAGATGCAGGCCCTGATTGGTGTAGCCCCATATCGAAATCACAGATACAGGCACGGCATAGGTATGAGACTCACCAGCTCTTTGTTCAGACAGCAGAGATTATGCATGGCTAGAAATCGACAAACGATTGGTAAATTTCCGAAAGCGTGTGGTAGCAGTTGTCTACTCACAGCTGACTTAGTTCACCTAAATTAGTGTTTCGTAAGGAAAGAGCTGCGACCCAATAGTACCATATGCGTTCCATAAGATTAATTGGGTGGTCAACCCTTCTACGTGAGTATATTGTCATTCTTCTCCTACCACTGTAGCCTTGTGTTACAGTACTGCTAATATGTTCGACAATGCATCGCGTTCCGAGAAGGCACTAGGCATGAAGGGATGCAGGTCTATATATCTCATTGTGTCTTCGATTACTACCGTCAGACACGGAAGATCATGTTGTATTCTATTGTATGTGAACCGATCACCGCCCCAGCCGCAGTGGTCCACAGCCCCACGACGACTACCACCGTCCACTTCACGCCTCCGCCGCCCCACACCGAACCATTCTTTCAGGATTATTGTGCGTTTCGGCCTCAGGTGCACCACCACAGGGAACGTCTCACACCAGACGAATGTTACCCCTATGTTTGCGTGGTAGAGTAGTGGTGGTGTACGCGTAAGTGGAGAACATGTTTGCTCTACAATCACTCACATAGTGTAGCTGAGGCGGAATTGGGGGAACCAGCCATCATTCGCTGAGGCTGACGAAAAACTGCCTAAAAGCCATCCACAGACTGGCCGGCTCACCGGACCTCGACACAAGACCGCCGGGCGGATTCGTGTCGGGGACCAGGCGCTCCTTCCGAGTTCGAAAAGCCGTGCGTTAGAACGTACAGCTAACAGAGGGAGCTAAGATCATATTAATATTCCCCACAGCCTAAAGCTGCTCCACCGGTCTGCGTCCGTGGCGTGACGTTTAGAGAACGAACGTTAATCACCGTGCAGGGATCATGGGAAATATATAAGTAATTGAAAAGGTTTCCAGTAAAGGACTTAACTTCGCCGTGTGCTGTCAAGAGCTTGCAAGCATTTAAACACACCGTCAAGAACAATAAAATAGTTGTCCGCTCACCACCGGAGACCGCTGCTGGCACTTATAAGACCTGCAATATCAGGTGCTGTGACGTAATCACCATGGGCGGTCTTTGTCGTGTGCCTCCGATCATGTACGGGGCGTGTACAGAAACGTGATTCATCCGACCAGGTGACCCGTTTAAATTGATTCGCACTCACTGAAGCCGTAATTGACGATATCATTGGATCAACACGACAACAGGGGAGCGTTCTGCCGTGGTGCCCTATGTTCAACAAAGTACGTTTACCTAGCGCTCCAACATTATTCTCTGCTTCTAGATAAGTCACATATCACCGGCCTTTATCAGAGTCATTAACGTTGGTGAATTTCCATTTACGTGGTCCGTATCGTCGCTTGAAAAATATCCCATTCGACTCTGCTCCGATTACCTAGTACTTAGCTTCCCGTGGCCACAGTACCACCGTAGAGCGGTCGGTTTCTTGCAAGGCAGTGGTCATAAGCTCGACTCACCACTGTAAGTAAAGGCTGCTCAGTGAATGCCAAAAGTACCTAATCCGCCTCGTGACACACTTTGCTAATTATCTTTGGTCAGAAAATAGCAACTGAAGCGCCTAGGGAATTTTATAAAACACTAATTTCTTTGTTTGTTTGTTTGTTTATTCTCATGAAACTTTCGGGGATTACCGTGTAGCAAATCTTCTGTAGATGAACATTTAGTAAAAGTAAATAGTCATCCCTAACGTTATAATGTGTCGCAGTTATTAGCACTTTCTTTTCAGTGTTCAGTGTGTTAGCCGTCACTACCACGCCTACGAAGATCTTTGGACTGCTCACATGTATCATCTACCTTTACATAATATATACATGCGATTAACGTTTCCTGCCATCTTCTTGCCTGCCCATACTTCTACACAGTACGAGTATTGGTTGTAAAACGTCTAGAGTTTTTATATGAAATTTAGCCCAAATTTATCTCCCAATCTCTACGTATTACCATAGCTCTGCATCCACATGCTCTCATCTAAGTGAAATCCATATGCTAACGTTCGACTAAATCCTTATTTAAATTGTGCTGTAACTGGTCTAAACACAACATGTCTTTACGTTAAATCTTCAAACTAAGTAAAACAATTACCTGGCCCAAATGAAAATTTCAACTTACCTCGCCACTTTGGCAATACTGTTGTAGATTTCTCGGCAGCATAACAGCAAACAGTGAGCAGGCAGCGGCTAACAGATTTCTATTTTTAAACAGAGTTTCCAAACAATATTAAAGCCGTTGTTTACCATATGGTGCGATGTGGTAATGCGTAATGATAAAGCTCCTTTATTATTTATTTGTTTATTTATTTAACCTGGTACTGGGATGGGGAAAAGTAACCATTTGTATGAAATGGTATTCCAAGACAGTGATTTTAAAATAAAGTATGTATTTAAAAATAGAGTGTAAAATTTGCCGTGATCTTCACACATTACATTGGTCTGAACAATACTATGCTTAATAAAGTGAACAGTCATTTAGAAAGGGTACATTGTTACCTGAATTTCTATCATGACCACACAGATTAATCATTTGGCATGTTAATGCATGACTCCCGGAAGAGTGGGTGGTCTTTCTTTCAGCTGTGAGCAAAGGAACAAAGTTAATCACTGACAAAAAAATCATTCCGGCAAACTACCTGCGCAGTGCTACAGTCCTACCTCAGACTTCAATATAAAAAAAAGAGAGAAGCATGTATTAGTCTTTCAACATATACATCATATTCATCCTTGATGTTGTTTACAGTGAGTCTTCCTTCATCTGACAGATATAATCACAACTCAACACGGCGTTACTGAACACGTCCATCACCTACCACACTTAAACTAAGGATGTGTCTAACAGCTCAGAGGCAAAGACTGTTTCACGACAAGACGAAAGATTGTTTAACAGTATCATAGCTTATCCTCCCTCTAATGTGCACATGCATAAATTACAAAAATCAAAATGGCATGCCCGTCTTAAGCAGTATAGATTCTCGTGTCATAAAAATTACGGTTAACACTTCTAACCTTCTGCTTGTTCGAAGTTATTTTTCATTCGGTATACATTCCCTGAGACCATATGATTTTTGCATGGATTATCATATTCCGTTCCCAAGTGATTAATTATATTTTTGAGATAAAAGTACTTAGGTAAATCGCCACTCCTCACCTGGGAACTTCGTGTAAATTATCTGTGTGCATTTGGGATGGCTGAAGAGTGTTAGGACCATCGCGTGAGGAACTTTAACATCAGATAGTCCCACGTCCCAGGCAGCTGACGTTCCGGCGCGAGATAATGTGCGACACTCAGGGGAGGCGTGAGGTGGCGCCATCAGCGCCGCAATTTAACACCTTCCTGTCCGCGGATAATCGCAGGGAATTTAACGTGCGTCAGTGGCAGCAAGGAAATAGATAAAACAGACGAAAAATGGCCAAGTGCGACCTGTAACAGCAGGAACTATATCCCACGAGACGGCGACGAACGGTGTTTTAATTCACATTGCGCCCTTGTATCCGACAATCTTTAACGCTTTATTCTCAGCTGTCCACATACGTAAGAAACATGTTTTGTAGAAAGACGCGCGATATTCCTTTGCTGTCTGCGAAGGGGCAGTCAGTACTACGCAGTTTAATACATTTTGTTTTCATTGGGACAGATATCTAATCTGTCATCATCGCGCTTGTCATTTATTGCAAGGTTTTATGTACATGGAAACAACTTAGGTGAGCTGGAAGATCCGTACTAAGAAACACGGTACGCTGTCCATACAACTCGGGTAAATTTTACAAAATCAGTCAGATCACTCAATATTACACTATTATAATCCGATTTATTGCATTCAGCTACAGTCGCTAACAGCTGTCGCCTTCTGTTGGTGCAAAATATTTGGATTCTTACCTTGTGCCGACCGCGGTGGCCCAGATGTTATAGGCGCTTCAGTCCGGAACTGCGCGACTGCTACGGTCGCAGGTTCGAATCCTGCCTCTGGCATGGATGTGTGTGATGTCCTTAGGTTAGTTAGGTTTAAGTAGTTCTAAGTTCTAGGGGACTGATGACGTCAGATGTTAAGTCCCATAGTGCTCAGAGCCATTTGAACCACCTTACCTTGTATTTCCAGGCGCAATCGCATTTCTTATACACACAAATCGTGGTGTTAGGAAGATACAGTGATCTTTATTATTTGTTATAAATGTTACTGGGTTCGATCACAGAGTAATGTAAATTTCTTACAACACCTAAACACTATACATTGTTTAAAAACACTAAAACATTAAGTAAGTAATAAAACTGCAATGCTTTACTGTAACTGGTACTAAGTACGGTGGTAACTAAAATAGCTTCGTTAATAAGCATTAATCTACCGATATGCCTAGGCTGACAAAAGCCTAACTTTCAGTAGGAGAGTAATCTGTGTGCGCCCTTGGCCGCGACCATTGTGCGTTGTCAGTTACAACCGACAGGCGAAAAACAAGGACATACGGTTGTAACTGTGAGAAGCTAACAGAAAAATAACTAAAGTTATGATTCTGCCTATAAAATAATCAGGACAAGTAAAATATCGTACATCAGAAGCTGCAGTAATGATTGGTTTCGCCAATTCTGCTGTGGCGTACGAGTCTTGACGGTTGTTTCTCTAAACTGAATTGGTTTTCTTGTTATGTTCTCTAACAATGGACTGGCCTCATTTGTGGTGCTCCTCTGTTTGTGTTTCCTTACCAGTGCTAGACAAATTTTAGTGCTGGAGAAGGTCAGTTCATGTCGTATTGTACAGGGACTGTACGCATCTCCCAATTGTGTGTATGCTGTCTTCAAGTAGACTATGCTGTCTTCAAGTAGAACTCAAGCGAAATTTACTATAACATCTCGTGATTGGGCGGAACCTGACCGATGTGGTGATGGTCGGCGATTTAGTAATCTCGAGGTACATACATAGTGATACAGATCGCCATGTTCTGGATACCTTGGAGCCGATTTATTTGCATCCCCTCGGCATTGCCCCATGCGATGCCTGCTTAATTAGGGAAGGTATGAATTAGGATCACGAACATGATGTCCAAGTTGTGGCGAGAGTGAAGATTGCTTGAGAAAGGGTTAGGGAGAATAGAGATTAATGTCCTCTCGGCAGCCTCAGAAAAGCATACGCCTGTAGGCTACCTGTCGCCCATTTGTAAAGGTCATGCAACTGTTAAACCCAAGTGACACGAAAGTCAATGTTGAAGCCAAGGTATTTTGAAGCAGAGGCACAAATCAACCAGCCGCAATACCATTAGCTTTTATTATTTTTGTAAATCTAGATTTAGGCTATAAATAGCAATATTCAGTGCGGCAGTTCATGTCACCATATATTCATAAACGTATATAGGCAGAGGGAGTGTCATCGTGCTAATGGGACTGCGAGTGACTGCTGCGTGCGACTCCTTCCGTCTCGTTGTACGTGAAGATTCCAGGTGGAATCAAAATTGGTCAAAACCCGGATATTTAGCAGTGAGTCCGAAGGCACTTGCGTTCCTCAGATGATTACCTGCGCAAGGACTGCAGAAATCGGTCTTCCTATGATGATAGAGGCCTGCGTCCGTAGGCCATCGAATTTTAGCTTCAACTGCATCGTCCACTGCATAACCCGGTGCACTGACGGCTGCACTGCCACTGGGTTATCTACTGTATCAGGACGTCAACAGCCTATTGGAGGTAGCGTTGAAGACGAGTAGCGTTCATGCTCCGTGTCGTCTGCGAAGAGGGCCAGTTGAACTCGAGTGGAAGGTAGAAGAAAGATCATTGGCACGTTTGCTGTGTGCGAAATGTATAAGAACTGGTGTAGGGTGGAACCCTGTGGGATACCAGCGAATATGTGCCCTCTCGATCAATATGCCCCCGGCGCGGGCACAGGGGTGCCATTCTAGAGTGTATTGAAATCGCAAAGAACGAAATTTGCAAATACCCCATCCTTTAAATGGCGACCAACACATCCTCCACTATGAGTCCTGATTCATATCGCTTCCTCAACGAAATCCAAAATGCTGGTTGCGCAGCAACAGTTCCTCCGTGATGTTGTGAAGCAGACGGTGCATGCATATTCATTACAACGGGTGGCTCCGTATGGAGGAAAACTGCTGGCTGGAAACCGTTCAGAAGTTGTCGGCTCTTTCCAGACCTAAGGATGGCCATGATGGCCACAGCTTCTACTCACCTTCAATCCTCTGAGTACTTACCTCTATGGAGGATGATGAAAATCGGCTATAGGTGCCGTGCTGCTGTGGCAGCTATATGGCACAGAAGCTGGTCGGTGAGTAGGCTCTGCGTGGCCTCTTGCTTTGCCAATGTTGAAGCAGTGGAGTTTTTGACACCTCTTCCCGTCAACTTCCTTCAGTTGCCGACATTCATTTGTGTAGTCTGCTGTAAGAACTGGAAGTCGTTGCTCGACGAGAGAGATGTCGTGTGGATCCACAGGGTCTCCTTTCAGAGTGATATTTGCCTCAGATCAGATGCGGCGGTCATGGTTGGTGGCTTACACACAACCTTGTGGCCGACTTATACAGGTTCTAACTCTGTCATATGCGCAGGAAGGTCCTTGTGACCGTCCATACCAATCCATTGCTGACATGATGCGTCGCCAGGTATTTGAAGAGACCCGATGGCGCTTCTGACTGACGGTGGCTTTAATCTTGAGCCGTTTCCGATTTAGAAGCCGCTTGGTTTCGCGTTTGCTGCCACTCCCGAAGAATTGTACAAAAAGTACGAGAAATTGGAAAAGTTTCTTTTTCGAGTCATCAGTGTTCTCAGAGATTCGAAGCGCCCCTCTAAGATTTTATCTTGTGCTGGGCTCTTCATCCCAGAGTAGCACCTGCGCTATATGTGCTGTGTTACTTGTTGGATGTTTTCCAGTCTATGTCTTTTCCTACTATTTTCACACTCAGAAACTCCTCCAAGAACCATGGTTGTCATTCCCTGATGTCTTAACACATGAACGTGTTCTTGTCAGTATTTTCATAATACCTTCTTCGTTATTTCTACAGAGAAGATCCTCATTCGTTATTAGCCCATTTAATTTTAAACATCCTTCTACAGCACCACACCTCAAACCCCTTTGAGTCACTTCACTACCTACCGATTTTTCCATAGTCAATGGTTCATTTGCTTACAATACTGTGATTCCTGGGAACATTTTGAGAAACCTCTTCCTCATATTAAGACCGATGTTTAACAATAATTTAATTCTTTTGATCAGAAATGCCCTGTTTCAATGTACTAGTCTGTTTTTATATCGTTGTTGCTTTGTTCATGTGCGTATGTTACCAAGACAGCGTAGGTCTTTCACTTCCTTTATGTTGTATTATCAAATTTTGATGACACGTTTATAGGCAATGTTACTTCTTCTACCTTTCATTAATTTCGCCTTTCTGCAGTTTATAAAGCCACACTATGTGCCCACTAGGATTTTCATTTCATTTTTCCTCGCTTTCACTGAGGATTCCAATGTGTCCAGTTACTCTTGTTATGTATATCCTTTCATCCTGATTTGTCATCACACTCCTCAACTTTTCTTTTATTTCTATCATTGCACTTTTTTTTGTAATCGGTCTACTGACTGGTTTGATGCGGCCCGCCACGAATTCCTTTCCTGTGCTAACCTCTTCCTCTCAGAGTAGCACTAGCAACGTACGTCCTCAATTATTTGCTTGACGTATTCCAATCTCTGTCTTCCTCCACAGTTTTTGCCCTCTACAGCTCCCTCTAGTACCATGGAAGTCATTCCCTCGTGTCTTAGCAGATGTCCTATCATCCTGTCCCTTCTCGTTATCAGTGTTTTCCACATATTCCTTTCCACTCCGATTCTGCGTAGATCCTCCTCATTCCTTACCTTATCAGTCCACCTAATTTTCAACATTCGTCGATAGCACCACATCTCAAATGCTTCGATTCTCTTCTGTTCCGGTTTTCCCACAGTTCATGTTTCACTACCATACAATGCTGTACTCCAGACGTACACCCTCGGAAATTTCTTCCTCAAATTAAGGCCAGTATTTGATATTAGTAGACTTCTCTTGGCCAGAAATGCCTTTTTTGCCATAGCGAGTCTGCTATTGATATCCTCCTTGCTCCGTTCGTCATTGGTTATTTTACTGCCTAGGTAGCAGAATTTCTTAACTTCATTTACTTCGTGACCATCAAGCCTGATGTTACGTTTCTGGGTGTTCTCATTTCTACTACTTCTCATTACCTTCGTCTTTCTCCGATTTACTCTCAGACCATACTGTGCACTCATTAGACTGTTCATTCCGTTCAGCAGATCATTTAATTCTTCTTCACTTTCACTCAGGATAGCAATGTCATCAGCGAATCGTATCATTGATATCCTTTCACCTTGTATTTTAATTCTACTTCTGAACCTTTCTTTTATTTCCATCATTGCTTCGTCGATCTACAGATTGAAGAGTAGGGACGAAAGGCTACAGCCTTGTCTTACTCCCTTCTTAATACGAGCACTTCGTTCTTGATCGTCCACTCTTATTATTTCCTCTTGGTTGTTGTACATATTGTATATGACCCGTCTCTCCCTATAGCTTACCCCTACTTTTTTCAGTATCTCGAACAGCTTGCACCATTTTATATTGTCGAACGCTTTTTCCAGGTCGACAAATCCTATGAACGTGCCTTGATTTTTCTTTAGCCTTGCTTCCATTATTAGTCGTAACGTCAGAATTGCCTCTCTCGTGCCTTTACTTTTCCTAAAGCCAAACTGATCGTCACCTAGCGCATTCTCAATTTTCTTTTCCATTCTTCTGTATATTATTCTTTTAAGCAGCTTCGATGCATGAGCTGTTAAGCTGATTGTGCGATAATTCTCGCACTTTTCAGCTCTTGCCGTCTTCGGAATTGTGTGGATGATGCTTTTCCGAAAGTCAGATGGTATGTCGCAAGATTCATATATTCTACACAGCAACGTGAATAGTCGTTTTGTTGCCACTTCCCCTAATGATTTTAGAAATTCTGTTGGAATGCTATCCCTCGTGCCTTATTTGACCGTAAGTCCTCCAAAGCTCTTTTAAATTCCGATTTTAATACTGGATTCCCTATCTCTTCTAAATCGACTCCTGTTTCTTCTTCTGTCACATCAGACAAATCTTCACCCTCATAGAGGCTTTCAATGTATTCTTTCCACCTGTCTGCTCTCTCCTCTGCATTTAATAGTGGAATTTCCGTGGCACTCTTAATGTTATCACCGTTGCTTTTAATGTCACCAAATTTTATTTCGACTATCCTGTATGCTGAGTCTGTCTCCCGACAATCCGATCTTTTTCGATGTCTTCACATTTTTCAAGCAGCTATTTTGTCTTGGCTTCCCTGCACTTCCTATTTATTTCATTCCTCAGCGACTTGTATTTCTGTATTCCTGATATTCCCGGAACATGTTTGTACTTCCTCCTTTCATCAATCAACTGAAGGATTTCTTCTGTTACCCATGGTTTCTTCGCAACTACCTTCTTCGTACCTATGTTTTCCTTCCCAACTTCTGTGATGGCCCTTTTTAGAGATGTCCATTTCTCTTCAACTGTGCTGCCTACTGCGCTATTCCTTATTGCTGTATCTATAGCGTTAGATACTTTGTCCACTCCTCTTCAACTCTGCTGCCTACTGCGCTATTCCTTATTGCTGTATCTATAGCCTTAGAGAACTTCAAACGTATCTCGTCATTCCTTAGAACTTCCGTATCCCACTTCTTAGCATGTTGATTCTTCCTGACTAATGTCTTGAACTTCAGCATACTCCATCACTACTATATTGTGATCTAAGTCTATATCTGCTAATGGTTACGCCTTACAATCCAGTATCTGATTGCGGAATCTCTGTCTGACCATGATGTAATATAATTGAAATCTTCCCGTATCTCCCGGCCTTTTCCAAGTATACCTCCTCCTCTTGTGATTCTTGAACAGGGTATTCGCTATTACTAGTTGAAACTTGTTACAGAACTCAATTAGTCTTTCTCCTCTTTCATTCCTTGTCCCAAGCCCATATTCTCCTGCAACCTTTTCTTCTACTCCTTCCCCTACAACTGTATTTCAGTCGCCCATGACTATTAGATTTTCGTCCTCCTTTACGTACTGTATTACCTTTTCAATATCCTCATACACTTTCTCTATCTGTTCATCTTCAGCTTGCGACGTCGACATGTATACCTGAACTAACGTTGTCGGTGTTGGTCTGCTGTCGATTCTGATTAGAACAACCCGGTCACTGAACTGTTCACAGTAACACACCCTCTGCCCTACCTTCCTATTCACAACGAAGCCTACACCTGGTATACCATTTTCTGCTGCTGTTGATATTACCCGATACTCATCTGACCAGAAACCCTTGTCTTCCTTCCACTTCACTTCACTGACAGCTACTGTACCTAGATTGAGCCTTTGCATTTCCCTTTTCATATTTTCTAGTTTCCCTACTACGCTCAAGCTTCTGACATTCCACGCGCCATCTCGTAGAACATTATTCTTTCGTTGATTATTCAATCTTTTACTCATGGTAACCCCCCCCCCCTTGGCAGTCCCCTCCTGGAGATCCGAATGGGGGACTATTCCGGAATCTTTTGCCAATGGAGAGGTCATCATGACACTTCTTCAACTACAGGCCACATGTCCTGTGGATAAACGTTACGTGTCTTTAATGCAGCGCTTTCCATTGCCTTCTGCATCCTAATGTCGTTGATCATTGCTTATTCTTCCGCCTTTAGGGGCAATTTCCCACCCCTAGGACAAGAGAGTGCCCTGAACCTCTAACCGCTCCTCCGCCCTCTTTGACAAGGCCGTTGGCAGAATGAGGCTGAGTTCTTATGCCGGAAGTCTTCGGCCACCAATGCTGATTATTTATCAAAATTTAGACAGTGGTGGGGATCGAACCCAGAACTGAAGACGTTATGATTGTGAATCAAAGACACTACCCCTAGACCACGGATACCAACATTCACCAATTGCCTGTCAATCTAATTTTCAATGTCGAACTGGATATGAGACCTAAGTTTCAGTTTTCTGAGATTACAGTTTCTTCGTGATAAATTATTCTGGCTGTCACCATGACGATAAAGGTCAGTAAGTTTCAATTTACTAAGTATATGGTGCCTGCGTGAGCCGTTTGATAGTTGCCTCGGACTTCTGTCGGTCTGCTTAGGAAACAACAGGAACATAGACCAGATTACGAGAATGGGGAAACAATGGTCAAACAACGAGAGGGGCAGATGCTGGACGTCTCTCCAGGTACAAGTCATCAGCACACCGAAGATTAAAACTCGTTCTGTTGTCGAAACACTAAGTTCTTCTGCCAAACGATCTCGCCTTTCGTACGAGACCTTTTCCTTCACTAGTAATCTCGTTACCTAACATGCTGCATTTCTCCTAAGCAATACAGAAGAAAAAACCTTCAAAGTTGTAAATATACTAAATTTGTACTGGAGAGTGGAGTGTGGATTAAGAGAATCGTGTGGAATAGTCAATGTGAGAGGAACTGGGATATTTAAGTACGTAGTGTCCCTTTCGAATACATATGAACATACTAAAAAAAAGAGACTGTGAATAATATTAAATGGACAGGTACGTCAAATTTATTAAAAAAATTTATCAACTTAATTTCAAGGGAACGTTATAACGATCATAATGTAAAAAAGACATTATGTGTAATGGAGGAGATCGTAGGGTATAACGTATAGACGCAATCATTATGATCTTTGTTCTTATATATAAACTGAAAAAAAGACAATAAATGCTGTTAGTCTGCTGCCTGTAAGGTACGATCGCTATTGCATTCGAGAGATTACGTATATCGTGAAATTGGTATTTTGTGCAGCTTACTTCAATAGCAAGTGTAGTAAGAATCATTTCAAATCAGTATGTGATTTAAACTGCAAAAGGTCAACAATGTTATTTTGGCAAAAACTAAATATTCCCAGAGATGCAATTATTTCTAGGTCAGTGGACTTGGCCGGAATTCCATTACGCTATGAGCTTTTGAAATAATTTGTAGGGAATCTGGCGCTCAAGTAAATCATAAATTAACATTTATTTTATCCACCTACAATTCAATATTATTATTACAGCCTATATTGTTTTTTACGTAACAGTCAATACTAATAAATCAATATATCAAATAATAAATTATAGTAGATGGACGTAATATCTTCTGACGAATGATGAGACCCGTTTGACGTTCACTAAGGATTTGAATACTGCCATTGGGAATACGACAGCAGGCCGTGCAGATGAAGAGGAGTGGACGTCTCTAGAAAGGTCAGTCACAGATGTTGGACGATCAGACATGAGTGCAAGGAAGGTAACTGGGAAGAAACCTTGGGTAACAGGGGTAACAGAAGGCATACTACAACTGATCCATGAAAGGAGGAAGTATAGAAATGTTCAGAGAGAGATGGGAATACAGTAATAGAAATCACTTAGCTTCAAGATTTTAAACATGGCTGCAACAGCAACTGTTGAAATTCTTCACGATAAAGGACGACAGCCAAAACAGTTGCAGAATTTTAATAAATTTTTATCCTGCAACTGTTTTGGATGTCATCCTTTATAGTGAATAAATCACTTAGGAACGAAATAAATAAAGAGAACAGGAACTGCATGACAGTTAGGATGAAATGGCTGCTGGAAAAGTAATGAGAAGTAAAAAACGAAAATGTAGTCAGAAGGACCGACTCTGCATATAGAAAAGACAAAACAATCGTCGGTAAAATTAAAAGCAAGGGGGTTAATGTTAAGACTGCAACGGAATTTCCATTGGTAAACGCGGAGGAGAGAGCGAGTATGCGTAAAGGACTCCGTGAGGGCGAGGACTTGTTCAATTACTGGACAGAAGAAGAAACTAGAGTCGATAAAGAAGGGAGCCATTATTGGAGTGAGAATATAAACGAGCTCTGCAAGACTTGAAATCAAATAAATCAGAATTGACATTCCATCGGAATTTCTGAACTGTTTGGGGGATGTGGCAACGATTATTGACGCTGGTGTGTAGAATCTGTGAGCCTGGCGACGTGCCATTAGCATTCCGGAAAAATAGTTTCCAGGCAATTCCTAAGATATCAAGGGTAAATAATTGAGAAAAGTATCACACAACCGACTTAACATGTCATGCGTCCAAGCTGCTGACGGAATTAATGTACAGAAGAATGGACAAGAGAACCGATATCACACAGATGGCGATCAGTTTGACGTTAGGGAAGCTCTCCGTACCGGAGGAGCGAAGCTTCGCTCTGAGCTTGGTAATGGAAGCAAGACTGAACGTAAATCAAGAACGTTCTTAGGATTTGTGGATCTGAAAAAGAGTTCGACAATGTGAAACGGTGCCCATGTCCGTTAATGTGAGAAAAATAGGTGGAATCCACGAGGAAACGTGGGTGACATATTGTACTAGAAGAACCATCTACATGATTACCCTTCAGTTCACAGTAAAATGTCTGGCAGAGGATTCATCGAACCATCTTCAAACTATTTCTTTACCGTTGTACTCTCCAACAGCACGTGGGAAATATGAACACTTAAATCTTTCCGTGCGAGTGAACAAGAAAATAGGAAGACCATGAACGAACGAAAAATCTGGCATGACAGATATAAAGGGAACTTTCCTAATTTTCGACATTATCAAGATATGCATGTAACAGGCAGCCGAGTATCTCATTCTGAGTGGTTTTAGAAAGACCTTCGAAGCCTGCACTGGTTTTTAACTTATAGTTCAAATCTGAATATAATTTATATGCTAAATGCACTAAGCCTCTAAATTTCCCCAACAGTAAGGAATCGTCTTATTTGTCATGTTACCTAAGGACTTTCCACAAACTTAAATGTAGTGTACTATTTTGTACTAACTGTCGTGGTTATTTTTAACCGTTATATAGCGGACATGACTGAAGGTCTTTTTGCCTCAGTAAGTTTCTGTTTAACAATAACGAATTGTATATGTGACATTGAAGCAACATGTATCATTGTGTTTGTTTGCTTTCTCATGCATTTTGGTTTTTTCTTTCATTCTATTATATTTATTAAAACCATCTTTTGTCCACATAACAACTCCAAAATGTTAAGACAGAATAAAAACGCTGCATTTTTTTATTTAATGCCCACTAAGTGAATTTTTCATTTGGGTTCATTTAGGACTAAAGCTTGTATGCATTTCTTGTTGTTGGTTTCATCGCTGAGGTATTAGAACTTGTTGAAGGACCTATTTTCGTAACTGTAGCTTTCTCGCTGGGAGACCGCTGTGAAAATTTAACCTTTTGACGTTTATTTAGAGTCACAGAACTTAATTCCAGGAGATGAAAAACCATACTTAAAGTTTTCTACGAAGTAAAAGAACTGAAAGCTTAAATGAAAAAGCATAGCTGGTACGACGGTAACAACTTATTCGACAAAATGGTACATGGTTTTTCAGCACAACGCAGATAAAGTAGAACTACTTTCCATCAACTCTGGTGTAGCGACACTGTTCCCTCTTCCTTACAGCCTCCCATGCAGTTTCCTTTGTTCACATATGGACGACAGCCGAACAGCATATTTTCATACAAATATTTTCCTATCGTTTTCGTAAACTGGAGGTTGGATGCTGACATTGTGGTTAAGGATTATATGATGTACCAGGATAAGGAAAGAATTAAGGAGAAAATGACCATCACAGTGAACGTTATAGATAATATCAAGTGCCAGTAAGGGGTGCTACAGTTCTACAGAGCCCATGCGCATGCCGACATTTCTGATGACTGAACGAATGATCACCTTCTTACGGTATTTACCAGAAATAAAAATAAAAGCAAAGAACACTTTCCAAACAAATCCTCGTGAAAAGAAAAGACGTACTATGATGCAGAAAGGAACAGAGCAAAGCGAACATTAAGTATCATCTAACTTTTGTCGTAAGTTCTACAAGTAGTGGATAAGGAAAGTAGTGGATAAGCAAAAGCTCTTGGAAAACCTAAGTTGTAGTTTAACTATGGTTTATTATAGTGAAGAAAAAAATAGCTCTTATTGTTTGTGCACTGGAGGTACCCCCATGGTGGTGTAATGATCCACATTACAAAACAGAGCGACAACACATGGACATTGACTGTAAACAGGAGCAACAGCGTTTGTCTTTCCACGAAAAAAGGAAATGAAATGACCAGTTTACAAACTATATCATGTATTTCCTTCGCAGGCATATTTCTGCTTTGAAAGAGTACGTAAAGTTTTTCAGGACCGCTTACATCTAAGCGGTCCTTAGGAAGTGTTTATGCTGACAGCTCGCTGCTTCTTCCTTACTGTCCGCTGACAAGACTCAGCGATGATGAAACAAACCCTAAGCGCAGCTCGCTCCACTGCTTGCTACCATCACGCTCGTTCGTGTTTCACGCTGCGGCCATCACCAAACGTCCTGAAACTTGATCCTTCACTGGCAGCTTCAAGGTCACTGCAGCAGTGGTGTAGTCTCCTTGCTAGCAGGGAGGAGCGATGTGCACCTGTATGCTGCAGCCTCGCTGCCCGCTACCCTCCAGAAGTAATTACCCCTCAGCTATTCACATATCGTACAGACCAGTGGCCACACCATTCGTGGTACTGGTGGTGTAAGCTTGAATCAGCCAGTCACAGCTCAAGTTTGACGGTATAAAGCCGATAGGAGAAGCATGATAAAAAAAAAGAAAGAAAGAAAGAAAAACTGATGAGGTTCGAGGTTTGTAGCGAGCATAGGCGGAGGCAGCGATGGCACAGATTAAATGGGCAGGTTAGATGAGATGCAGTGATGGTAGAGGTATAGCGTCCAGGGCCCTCTCGTGCCCTTGGGGTGGGCAGCTGACCCTAAAAGACGGAAGATTCAACAACGATCCATGGCTTGAGGATTCAGAAGGCAATGGAAGCGACTGCATTAAAGACACATAGTCTGTAACTGCTGGACATGTGACCTGTAGTTGGAAAAGTGTCATGGCGATCTCTTTACTGACAAAAGATTGCCGGAGAGCTGTGGCAAGAGAAGCTGACAATTAGGAAAAGATTGACTAACCAACAAAGGTCGGGCTGAGGAATGCAAGGACTTCGAACTTGGTAGTGAAATTGACGGATCTGGAAAGGGAAATACAGACGCTCATTCTAGATATAGTGGGTGTCAGTGAATTGAAATGGAAAAATGACAAGGCTTTCTGTTCAGATATGTAAAGGGTAAAATTAACAGCAGCAGATAATTGTAATACAGCAGTGGGATTCGTTACGAGTAGAACGATAGGGAAGAGAGCGAGTTACTGTGAACAGTACAGTAATGGGGCTATTCTTATTAGAATCGACAGCAAACCAACACCGATAACAACTGTTCAGGTATATTTGCTGAGGTTGTTAGCAGAAGATGAAGAGGTAGAGAAACTATTGTTTTTGTGGTCTTCAGTCTTGAGACTGGTTTGATGCAGCTCTCCACGCTACTCTATCCTGTGCAAGCTTCTTCATCTCCCAGTACCTACTGCAACCTACATCCTTCTTAATCTGCTTAGTGTATTCATCTTTTGGTCTCCCTTTACGATTTTTACACCGCACGCTGGCCTCCTACACTAAACTGGTGATCCCTTGATGCCTCAGAACATGTCCTACCAACCGATCCCTTCTTCTAGTCAAGTTGTGCCACAAACTTCTCTTCTTCCCAATTCTATTCAATACTTCCTCATTAGTTATGTGATCTACCCATCTAATCATCAGCATTCTTCTGTAGCACCACATTTCGAAAGCTTCTATTCTCTTCTTGTCCAAACTATTTATCGTCCATGTTTCACTTACATATATGGCTACACTCCATACAAATACTTTCAGAAACGTCCTCCTGACAAATCTATACTCGATGTCAACAAATTTCTCTTTTAGGAAATGCTTTCCTTGCCATTGCCAGTCTACATTTTATATACTCTCTACTTCTACCATCATCAGTTGTTTTGCTCCCCAAATAGCAAAACTCCTTTACTACATTAAGTGTGTCACTTCCTAATCTAATTCCCTCAGCAGCACCCGACTTAATTCGACTACATTCCATTATCCTTGTTTAGCTTTTGTTAATGTTCATCTTATATCCAACTTTTAAGACACTGTCCATTCCGTTCAACTGCTCTTCCAAGTCCTTTGCTGTCTCTGACAGAATTACAATGTCATCGGCGAACCTCAAAGTTTTTATTTCTTCTCCATGGATTTTAATACCTACTCCAAATTTTTCTTTTGTTTCCTTTACTGCTTGCTCAATATACAGATTGAATAACATCGGGGAGAGGCTAAAACCCTGTCTCTCTCCCTTCCCAACCACTGCTTCCCTTCGATGTCCCTCGGCTCTTATAACTGCCATCTGGTTTCTGTACAAATTGTAAATAGCTTTTCACTCCCTGTATTTTACTCCTGCCAT
The DNA here is from genome assembly GCF_023897955.1 of Schistocerca gregaria. Classification (NCBI taxonomy): domain Eukaryota; kingdom Metazoa; phylum Arthropoda; class Insecta; order Orthoptera; family Acrididae; genus Schistocerca; species Schistocerca gregaria. The sequence continues at coordinate 431,596,073 of NC_064926.1, forward strand.
CTTCAGAATTTGAAAGAGAGTATTCCACTCAACATTGTCAAAAGCTTTCTCTAAGTCTACAAATGCCAGAAAAGTAGGTTTGCCTTTCCTCAATCTAGCTTGTAAGATAAGTCATAGGGTCAGCATTGTCTCACGTGTGCCGATATTTGTACGGAATCCAAACTGGTCTTCCCCGAGGTCGGCTTCTACCAGTTTTTCCATTCGTCTGTAAACAGTTCCCGTTACTATTTTGCAGCCGTGACTTATTAAACTGATAATTTGGTAATTTTCACATCTGTCAACACTTGCTTTCTTTGGGATTGGAATTATTATATTCTTCTTGAAGTCTGAACATATTTTGCCTGTCTCATACATCTTGCTCACCAGATGGTAGAGTTTTTTCAGGACTGGCTCTCCCAAGGCTGTCAGTAGTTCTAATGGAATCTTATCTACTCCCGGAGCTTTGTTTCGACTCAGGTCTTTCAGTGCTGTAGAGGAACTATATAGGGATATTAAACTCAGTACGCAAAGGGAGATGAATATCTAGTGGTCTTGTGGTATTAGAATGTGGTTAAGGAGGGACGTGTAGAAGATGGGTTACGGGAGAATATGGGCTTGGCAGTAGTAAAGAGAGAACAAAAAGACTAATTGAAGGTTTAATTCTGACTCCTGAAGATATTTTAAAAAGTTTTGATGTAGTGTCTTTATTTACTATGATTCCAGTTAACGAAGTTATGGATTTTATAACGGATATTTTTCCAGAAGATCTGACTGCTCTTTGCAGACGTTGTCTTACTTCCAGTCAGTTCCAGTTGAATAATGAATTTTATGAGCAACTTAATGGCGTACCAATGGGTAACCCATTGGGTCCTGCAGTAGCTAATTTCTACATGGAGAAATTCGAACAGTCAGCTTTGAAAAAAGCAGATAAGAAACCATCTCGCTGGTATCAGTATGTAGACGATAGATTTGTGGTCTGGCCACATGATAGATAAGCCTTAGACGAGTTTTTTGATTACGTTAATAATATAAATCCAAGAATCCAGTTTACCATGGAGAGAGAAAATGAAAACAAAATACCGTTTTTGGAAGTTTTAGTTATGAGACAGACAGATGGAAGATTGAAGCAACAGATTTTTAGAAAAATAACGCACACAGACAGATACTTACATAAGAACTCTAACCACCATCCACAACAAAAGAGAGGTGTGATAATAATCTCGTTGACAGAGCCACACGGATTTGCACGCCGGAGTATCTACACGCCGAATTAAAACATCTGAAGTACGCTTTTGAGAAAAATGGCTACTCAAAGAAAGAAGTAGGCAGAATGCTGCACTCAAACAACAGAAAGCCTCAGGACAAGCCCGAAAAAACGATGGAAGAATACAGTCTGCTCCCTTTTATAAAGAAAGTAACGGATCAGATTGGAAAGATTTTAAGTAAACATGATATTAGACCTGCTTTCAGACCAACGAAAAAAATTTGTCATGTTCTCCTGTCTGTAAAAGATAAATTGTCTCCTCTATCAGCCAGTGGTGTATATAAAATTCCGTGTACATGTGGTAAAGTTTATATTGGAACAACGAAGAGAAGCGTAAATACACGGTTAAAAGAACACAGAAGTCTTTGCCGATTAGGGAAAACAGACAAATCGGCTTTAGCAGAACACGCTTTTCAGTCAGGAAATCATCAAGTGAAGTTTTCCGAAACAAAAATTTTATCTACGACGACGAACTATTACCCACGGCTTTGTAGAGAAGCAATTGAAATATATAAACATAGAGATAATTTTAATCGGAAAGAAGAGACCTTGAAACGTAGTGATATTTGGACAGTAGCACTAAAGAATTGCTAGACCGTTTTAGCTGTGACGAAATTACGATTTAAGTTTTATCTCTGACAAAGATTATCTCTGCATATCACTTGTAACTCTGGCCACGCTCACTTTCTACGACATATAAGTCGCTCTCAGACCTCCGACCCGTCAGTCGGCAAGACTCACCGGAGGAGAAACACCCCTCTGAAGATGTCCAGCGCAGCTCTGGACGAAACGTTAGGAGATGAAGAGTTTCATGGACCACGACCTTACATCCCGGAAGATATACCAGAAGATATGTCATCCGGTCGTGAAAGCCTTTATACTATGATCAGAAGACTAATTGAGCTCTGCCATAAATCTTACAAAGTCAAGAATCACAAGAAGAGGAGGTAGAATAGGAAAAGACCACCAGATACTGGAACATTTCAGGTAGATTACACTATTTATGGACAGTCAGAGATTCCGAAATGAAATGTTGAATGGTAAGACATTAACAGGAGTAGGTATACACTCAGATCGCAATTTGGTAATGAAGAAGAGCAGGCGGAAGTTTAAAGGACTAGGCAGAAAGAATGATTGCACAAAGAAATGGGATATGGAAGCATTAAGGAATGAAGAAACACGCTCGAAGTTCCCTGAGGCTATTGATACCGCGATAATGAATAGCTTAATATGCAGTTCGTTTAAAAAGGAGTGGACGCCTGTGAAAAGGCCAATCACAGAAGATAGCAAGGGAAACATAGGTATCAGGGAGGTATCTACGAACAAACCACAGATAACAGAAGAACTAATTAAGCTGATAGATAAAAGATGGAAGTAAAAAACTGCTCAGGAAAATTCAGGAATAAAGAAATACAAGTCACTTACGAACGAAACAAACAGTCGTACAGCGGAGGTAAGACGAAATGGCTGCATAACAAAATGTAAAAAAATATCGAAAAAGAAATGACTGTCGTAAGGGCCGACTCAGCATACAGAGAAGTCATAACAAGCTTCGATGCAGTTAAAATCAACGGCGGTAGCACTTAGTGTGCAATGGAAATCCACTGCTATTCACGGAAGGACGAGGGAATACGTGGAATTAGTAAATTGAAGGCCTTCATCACGTGGGCGATATGTGATGGAAGAAGAAGAAGAAGAAGAAGAAGAAGAAGAAGAAAGAATATATGTGGAAGAGATAAGTGGTCCAGCACTAGAATCAGAATTTTAAGGGCTTTGGAAGACTTTCAGTGAAATAAGGCAGAAGCGATAGATAACAGTCCATCACAATTTCTCAAGTCATTGGGGAAAGTGGCCACACGACCATTCAGGTTGGTGGACAAAATATATGCCACTGTTGATATATCGTCAGACTTTCCGAGAAACATTATCCATACATTTCCGAAAACTGCAAGGGCCGACAAGTGCGAGAGTTATCGCACAACCAGCTTAACAGCCCATGCATCCAAGTTTCTGACAAGAAGCCCATGCATTCAAGTTTCTGACAAGAAAAATATACAGAAGAATGGGAAAGACAATTGAGGTTCTCTTAGATGACGATCAGTTTGGCTTTAGGAAAGGGGAAGGTACCAGGGAGGCAGTTCAGACGTTTCGTTTCACAATCGAAGCAAGACTGAAGATACTACAAGGCACTCTCGTAAGATTTGGTGACTTATAAAAACGTTCAACCGTGTCAAATGCTGCCAAATCTTCGAAGTTCTAAGAGAAATAGGGGAAGAGAAGTAATATACAGTATCCAGAAGAATTATAGGGGAACAATAAGAGTTGTAAGTAGGCTGTTTAGGTTTTCTTATTGGTAACGCCGCCACCACGTAGCGCTCTGTATAAAAATCACTGGCTGTGCCGTGTGCAGTCTGTGGCTGGTTTGCATTGTTGTCTGCCATTGTAGTGTTGGGCAGCGGCAGTTGGATGCTAACAGCGCGTAGCGTTGCTCAGTTGGAGGCGAGCCGCCAGCAGTGGTGGATGTGAGGAGAGAGATGGCGGAGTTTTGAAATTTGTAAGAATTGGTGTCATGAACTTCTATATATATTTTGACTATTAAGGTAAATACACTGTTTGTTCTCTATTAAAATCTTTCATTTGCTAACTATACCTATCAGTAGTTAGTGCCTTCCGTAGTTTGAATCTTTTATTTAGCTGGCAGTAGTGGTGCTCGCTGTATTGCAGTAGTTCGAGTAACGAAGATTTTTTTGTGAGGTAAGTGATTTGTGACAGGTACAGGTTAATGTTAGTCCGGGCCATTCGTTTGTAGGGATTTTTGGAAGTCAGATTGCGTTGCGCTAAAAATATTCCAGGTTCGTATCCTGGCAGGGTCGTCATATGAAACGTCCCCTTAGAAAAATTATACAAGACTGTGCTTAAACTGACACACAATATTTTTAGCGCAACGCAATCTGACTTCCAAAAATCCCTACAAATGAATGGTCCGGACTAACATTAACCTATACCTTTCACAAATCACTTACCTCACAAAAAATCTTCGTTACTCGAACTACTGCAATACAGCGAGCGCCAATACTGCCAGCTAAATAAAAGATTCAAACTACTGAAGGCACTAACTACTGACAGGCATAGTTAGCAAATGAAAGATTTTAATAGAGAACAAACCGTGTATTTACCTTTATAGTCAAAATATATATAGCAGTTCATGACACCAATTCTTACAAATTTCAAAACTCCGCCATCTCTCTCCTCACATCCACCACTGCTGGCGGCTCGCCTCCAACTGAGCAACGCTATGCGCTGTTAGCATCCAGCTGCCGCTGCCCAACACTACAATGGCAGACAACAAAGCAAACCAGCCACAGACTGCACACGGCACAGCCAGTGATTTTTATACAGAGCGCTACGTGGCGGCGGCGTTAGCAATAAGAAAAACCAAACAGCCCACTTACAGAGTGGAAGCGTAAGTACGAAGTGTTCGTACTGAAAAGGGTATAAAACAGACATGCCATCCTTTTCCCCTGCTCTTCAATCAATTCATCTAAGCAACAATTAGGGAGATATGTTTAAAAGTAGGATTAAAATTCAAGGTGAGATGGTATCAATGATAAGATTTCCTAATGACATTGATATCCTCAGTGAATATAAAGTAGAATTGCAGGATCTATTTAATGGAATGAACATTGTAAACGGTACAGAATGTGGATTGAGAGTAAACCGAAGAAAGGAAAAATTTGTGAGAAGTAGCAGAAATGACAACAGCGGGAAATGTAGCATCATAACTGGTCATCACAAAGTCAATGAAATTTATGAATTCTGATATCTCGATAGAAAAATAACCCATGAGGGCCGAAGCAAGGAGGATATAAACAGTAATCACTGGCAAAAAGGGCATACCTGGCCAAGGAAAAGGTCTCGCGTCCGTCGGCCGTCGTAATTTAATATATTATTATTATTATGTTTATTGTTGTCGACGTACGTGGCGGGCCTTAGTAAAAATATTTCATTTTATTCTGATTTACAATTAAATGCTTTTGTGAAGTTCTCCTCCTTATTTTTAACAATATTAATCTTCAGTATAAATTATTTTTTACGTTAAGGAACGTTAGACTCACTGAATCTTAAAGCATGAACGTATAAGTTGAACAATGGAATAAATTTCTCGTATTAATTACCTCGGCTAGTCAGTTCACTGTAAAGCAATAAATCTGTAGTTATTAATTACAATTGCGGCTCACACATGCGCGAGAGTATTTCTTCATATCTCCATTAACCATTGCATTGTAGTCCGAGTCCTGGCTCTGGGTCTCGGCTGTTGTACTGAAAATAAGAACCTTAAAGCTACGTATTTTCTGCAGCGTGGGTTGGCTGTGGAGAAAAATGTATATTATGTTAATAGCGGGCGAGTTTTTCGCTTCCGCTAAATTTTTATAATTTAATATCGCCACGTAATGGCGTCGTTGCCTGCATCGGCTGCTGCGATTGTTGAACTGTAAATTACTCGAATGCAGGTTAATTCAAAGGAAGGCGGACATGAAATCGGGATCACCTCTTGCAAAATTAAAAGTGAACACTAAAACTCAATAAATATATTATTTGCTTAATTAGTACAAATATGCTTACATATGCCAGCACTCGCAAGATGTCCGTCTACACGCAACCAAAACAAGAGAAGGAGTGAAGACGACAAAAAAATTAACAAAAGGGTGTAACTTGTCGTCTCTTTAGATCATTTTGTTATATTTCTTTGCGCTCAAAACTTACACAGAGAAATTATTATAATACGGGTACATGAGAAAAATGAATATTATTCAATTTTCAATTGTCTCTTCCTTGTAAATACTGTTTTTTAAGTCTTTTCGTATTATTCCACTGGGGACGCTACATAGGCTTCAAATCGGCCGCGGTCCGTCAGTATACACATAGAACTCGCGAGTCGACACTGTCGACGCTAGCAGACCGAGAGCCGCCACTCGGCTGGTCTTCAAATGGTTCAAATGGCTCTGAGCACTATGGGACTTAACATCAATGGTCATCAGTCCCCTAGAACGTAGAACTACTTAAACCTAACTAACCTAAGGACAACACACAACATTCTGCCATCACGAGGCAGAGAAAATCCCTGACCCCGCCGGGAATCGAACCCGGGAACCGGGCGTGGGAAGCGAGAACGCTACCGCACGACCACGAGATGCGAGCTGACTGGTCTTAAAAGACAAGCTAGCGCACTGCCAAGTTCTACAGCCGACTTTAATAAGAATTTTTCCCTTGTTATAGCTTCATATATCTCATTTGCAGAGACGCTAGTTAGCATAGCCTTCAGCTAAGTCAGTAGCTACGACCTCGCCAGGCGCCACATACAGTTTATGCATTCCCAGTTGGTCTATACGTGTGAAGCAATCAGAATTGTAAAGCAGTATTCGCAGTTCAGTCTATAACTGCACTTGTAAATGTTTTTGTACAAAGTCAAGATCGACAATCACTGCAGAAGCTGAATTAAAGCTAAGTATTTAATTGTATTCCTGTCTGCTAACTTCTAATCACTAAAGATGTTGAAGTATAGTTCATTGATCGTAACGACAGCCTACGTGATCAACGTGTGCAATAATGGCCAGACTAAGTCAAACTGCGTGACTCAGCCGGGTTACCCCTTTTCCATGAGGCCCATAGTTCCGCCTCATACATAACAGGAAGTCTACTAGCATAAAACATGGGTCTTTATTTTAGCATGAAATTTCTGTGAACATCCGTTTGGTGCACAGTATTGTACGGAAGTAGATTCATAGACTGTGTGAAAAATCTGAACAGAAGACAATAGAAGCATTTCAGTTGTGGTGCTAAGCACGAATGTGAAAATTCGGTGGCCTGATAAGGTACGTAATATGGAACGAGAAAAAGGAGTATATGGAAGTGACTGACAAGAAGAACAGACAGTGTGATACAACGTGTATTAAGACATCAGATAATAAATCTCATGGTTGAGGTGCAGAGTGTAAAACCTGTAGGGCCTAACAAAGACTGGAATACATACAGCAAATAATTGGGGACGTAGGTCGCAAATGCTACAGTGTGGTGAACCAGTCAGAATACTGAATAAAAATTAAGAGTGCAGTGGTTTTAGTTCATAATCAGGAGGCCATGCTGATGAGCAGCAATGTTGCAGTATAAACACGAATTCAGAGTTGCCATAGTAAGCAAGACTAGCCTGTCTCCTATTCCGGCAACGACAAACTTCAAAAACTCTCTCTCCCTAACACACACACACATACACACACATACACACACACGCTCGCGCGCGCGCGCACGCAGGCACACAGCCGTATTCCGTACGTCAGGAGAGGTATAGCAGTACCTTATTCAACCTTAATGTAGCAAAGGTTTCACGAAAGAAAAGAAGTTGTTTACGACAGTGCCACGTCGGCAATAGTCTCGAAGCATGTGGCTGTCTAACGATTGTAAAATGTGGCCGCGTCTCCGAAGCTGACCGGAGCCCTCTGTTGTCTCTCAGAAAGTGAAAAATCTGAATCTGTGAACGCAGCTTTCGCGTTTCTCTTAAGAAGATTCTCAGACACTGCGAATTAAAACTGATAGACACTGGGCACCAACAGTGGTGTGGAGTTCAAATACCTTTACAGAACGCTGTCCCTTATTTCTCTTTTTTTTTTTCTGGCCGTATCCCGTGTTTTCATGTGGTCCGCGCGGTAATCTGGATTTGGAAACATCGGCGTTAGAAAATGGGCAGATGCCTTCCTGTCGGCACCCATCCACTCCCCCCCCCCCCCTCCCCTCCTCACCATCCCCTCCACCACCCGGGAGGAAGTTAGTGTGTTCATCTGTGTGCCTCTGTACCTGAGACGGTGTAAGAAGATTGCTGACAGTTTGTAGCATTGTTTCCAGCTCTGAAGTGCGATGCACTAACGGCTCGGGCGAGAACATTTGTGATCTACAAAGTTGGGACAAAAATGAGGCGTAATCAGAGAGACTTTTATAAAATCGTGTTACATTATTAGTTGAGATGGGCGAGGAACGCTGCCGCATCCAGCCAACTAAAATTGTCAGGGGTCAACTTACGCTGGCTCAACTACAGTGAAACTGTGGTAACACGTTTTAACATTGCGAAACGTATAACTAAGGTGGGATGTTGGTAATAGACCGATATTCACCAAATTGGAAGTGAAAAACTGTCAAAAAAATATATCACGGATGTTCGACCTAACAGCCATCATCTCAATCTGCCGGGCGATTCGACCCAGGTTCCGCACAACTCCACTGATCCTGTAAGCGGCGTGCTTATGCCTTTTGGCATATGCTGTCTGCTACAGAAAAACGAGCAAATCGTTTTTTCGGAAACGAGCTTGAAAAAACTAATGAGTAACGAAATGACGTGTAATTCACGATACCGCCGCTAGGAGACTAGTAAGCAGCAATGGCTGACAATGGAAGACTGACGACACAGCAACGATCGGCAATTCTTTTACTTTTTCATGAAACGAAAAGCCTTGTTGTGACTCAGAGGCGTTTACGACAACAGTTTAACACACGATGGGTCCCTCCACAGGTTGTACGATAAATTTGTACAGGAAGGAACGGTATTGGAAGCGAAGCGACCTCGGCCTAAGCCTGTTTGTCCGCCAGAGAATATTGAAGCGGAACGAGTAGCTGTACAGAGAAGCGTTTCTGGATGAGGTATCGAATATATTGCTTCCCCCTTCCTATACCTCCCGGGGAGATCTCGAATGTAAAATTAGAGAGATTCGAGCGAGGACGGAGGCTTTCCGGCAGTCGTTTTCCCGCGAACCATACGCGACTGGAACAGGAAAGGGAGGTAATGACAGTGGCACTTAAAGTGCCCTCCGCCACACACCGTTTGGTGGCTTTCGGAGTATAAATATAGATGAAGATGTACATGTAGATGAAGTCCAAGGAAATCGTGTAGAAAGGCAGCAGTGGAACTGGGAATATCCAGACGCTCCGTTCAACGCGTTATTAAAGGTGACCTCCATTGTACCCATACAAGATGACCTGTGCACAGAAGCTCACTGAAGAAGAGAAGCAGCACAGACTACTATTTGCTCAGTGGACGGAGGATAGAGAAGAAACTCTCAACAACGTTTGGTTTTCAGACGAGGCGCATTTTCATTTAGACGGTGAAGTTAACAAACAAAATGTACGCTTTTGGGCCACTGAAAACCCACAAGTGCTTCATGAAGGACAACATTATGCTCCGAGGATTATCAGCGTGGACAGCAATTTCCAGTCACGGTCTTATTGGACCCTTATCTTTGAAGAAACTGTGAACAGCGAGCGTTATTTGAGCATACTTCGCAATAGCTTCATTCCACAGCTTGTTGCTACTTCCGTGGCAACACACAAAGTTTCATGAAAGATGGAGCAAGGCCACATACTGCAAACACTGTGTTGGAGATTCTACAAGAGCGTTTTAACTTGCGTATCATTTCACTCATGGTTCCAGGTGGCTTCAATAACGGACAAAATTGGCCCCCAATAGTCCAGACCTCAATCAATGTGACTTTTTCTTTGGGGCAAAACTTTTCCCGAAACGTCCACGTGATTTAATGGAGCTCAGAAGACTTAGTCTTCAAGCTTGCAGTGAAATTACGGAAGACATGTGCCGTAGGGTAAACACTAACTTCAGTGTTCATTTGAAGGAAGTTAGGGAACGAAATGGTGGACAAAAAAATGGCTCTGAGCACTATGGGACTTAACAGCTATGGTCATCAGTCCCCGAAATGGTGGACATATTGAGCAAGTACTCAGAACAAATCTCCATTGACGGCTCTACATTGTAGTATATGTTCCTTTCAGATTGTATTGACAATAAAGTTTATATTCAAAAACAAAATGGTAACATATTTCGTGCGCCACCCTGTATCTTGTAATCTGACTTGTTCCACATCACGTTGATAAAATAACCGTGAAAATGATCTACGAAACGTGACATAACTAAATTAAATTAAGCTAAGTGACCTACGCAGCTGACGGTCATAGTGGCCGAGCGGTTCTAGGCGCTTCAGTCTGGAACCAGGCTGCTGCTACGTTCGCATGTTCGAATCCTGCTCGGCATGGATGTGTGTGACGTCCTTAGGTAATTTAAGTTTACGTATTTCTAAATTCTAGGGGACTGATGACCTCAGATGTTAAGTCCCATAGTGCTCAGAGCCATTTGAACCTTTTTTTGTACGCTATAGGAGTTTTAATTTTGTTTCTATTTCTTCACCGCTGTGTTTTCTGCATTGCTTATTTCTTTGTCCCGAAACTAGCCACACATGGGAACTTTTCTTCTCTGAGGATCTGTTGCCTTTGACATGTAGCCTGTATCAGAATCTAGTCCTGAAAGGAAGCGCCAGCTCCCGTAAGCGAGTGTAAACTTCTGGTAGGACAGCCCGCCAGCGCAGTTCCTCTCTTCCGATCAGTCGACCCGCTGACAACGTTTCCGCCACAGTGCTCGCGTCACCGGCAGCTGCCACCCGCTTCGCGCGACCTATTAACTTGTCGTATAAGGATTAGCGAAGCGTAAAAAATATCGGGAAACTAAAACTGCCGCACCCTGGATGGCGAAAAAATAAATAGATTATGCGGTCGGAAAAATAAACAGAAGGGGGCGTCGGGCGGTTCTTGTCAGTCGCTCGGCTGCAGCCGCTGCGGGCGAATTTGCAATGCAGATGGCAGCTTGCGTCACCGATTTATGTCCACGGGCGGGTTCGCGGAGGCATTCGACAGGCCAGGGAGGGAGGGAGCGTGGGGCAGCGCGGAGTGGAACACAGTGGGCAGCGCGCTGTTTACAAACACCGCGGCCAGCCGGCCGGCGAAGCGTGGGGCCGGGCAGAACCTGCCGCCGAAATCCCGCGGGCCTCAATTGGCAGCGCCTGTCTGATTCTCGTCACTGCCGAGTTCGAGTCGTGTCGTGCGACGTACTCCGCATTTTCTCGTTCTCCTTCTTTCTCCCTGTCTCCCTCTCTCTGCCGAAGGCATTATATTGGTTGTTCATAAGGCAGTCACCAGGTTATCTTAATTAGTATGTACAGCAGTGACGAGATACAACACCAAGTTCCTTACTGCTCATCCTCTGAGGCCCTTTCCGCTACGAAAGCGACCATATTGATATTTAAGACAATTTTAATTTATCTCTTTTTTTTTTTTGAGTCATCAGCCTTCTCCCTGATATGATGTGACCAGCAACAAATTCCCCGTACATAGGATACATTTTACTTCAAAGCTGCCAGGCCGGTGTCGCCGCATAAACACGATAATGCAAAAAATGGTTCAAAAGGCTCTGAGCACTATGCGACTTAACTTCTGAGGTTATCAGTCGCTGGCCGGCCGCAGTGTCCGTGCGGTTCTAGGCGGTACAGTCTGGAGCCGAGCGACCGCTACGGTCGCAGGTTCGAATGCTGCCTCGGGCATGGATGTGTGTGATGTCCTTAGGTTAGTTAGGTTTAAGTAGTTCTACGTTCTAGGGGACTGATGACCTCAGAGCCATTTGAATCATCATCAGTCTTCTAGAACTTAATACTAATTAAACCTAACTAACCTAAGGACATCACACACATCCATTCCCGAGGCAGAATATGAACCTGCAACCGTAGCGGTCGCTCGGCTCCAGACTGTAGCGCCTAGAACCGCACGGCCACTCCGGCCGGCACGATGATGGAGTACCTGTGTTATTCCGAACTACAGTGCAATGTTCTATTGTAGATGTGCCTGTCAGGGAGTATACATGATGAATGTACGAGTAAGGTGGTAGAAGCATGGCTGACGACATGTTGAAGTTTGAGGGTGCCTCTGAGTTGTGCACGGTTGGTTGGTTGTTTGTGGGAAGAGACCAAACAGCGAGGTCATCGGTCTCATCGGATTAGGGAAGGATGGAGAAGGAAGTCGGCCGTGCCCTGACAAAGGAACCATCCCAGCATTTTCCTGGAGCGATTTAGGGAAATCACGGAAAATCTAAATCAGGATGGCCGGACGCGGGATTCAACCGTCGTCCTCCCGAATGAGTTGTGCACAGATAGCCTAACGTAAGACCACCGCTCAAAGTAAGTAGGAAATTCGGGTGCAAGTCTCGATCTGGCACAAATTTTCACAGCCGTCATTTCATTATACAGCTGATGGTTGTCCACATTCGCAGGTGCGAACGGCTACAGTCACAGCAATGCATGCATGTCTGAAGCAGCGGCCACTGCGCTATTCTTTATCGCTATATCTATTGCCTCAGAGTATTTCTTAGTACTGCCGTATCACACTTCTTTCCTCATCACCTTAAGATCAAAAAACAAAGACAACATAAATATCTACTTTGAAGAACGTTCTGATTTCCCGCCAAGAGATGCTGATAAAATTTATTTAATGAGCAAACAAATTAAGTTTAGATACCGCCATCAGTTTCACAGAAATATTTACATCATACTATGCGCTAAAATCAATATCGTTAAAGAAGGTAACCTACAATAGTAACGAGTTCATTAAATTTATTACTGTAAGCAATCTATTTTATTGCCTGGTATGATGCTGCAATTGGTTTTATAAACCAAATGAGGGTATGTGGATTAATACTGTGTGTCGATAAAGAAATTTTATCAGTATGGCACTAAAACATAACGTTCTTCGAATATTTATATTGGAGTAGGCGCCACAGTCGCCAGCACACAAGTATCGCACTCTGTGATTTCCCTAAATCACTCCAGTGGCCGAGCGGTTCTAGGCGCTACAGTCTGGAACCGCGCCACCACTACGGTCGCAGATTCGAATCCTGCCTCGGTGATGGGTGTGTGTGATATCCTAAGGTTACTTAGGTTTAAGTAGTTCTAAGTTATAGGGGACTGACGACCTCAGAAGATAAGTCCCATAGTGCTCAGAGCCTTTTGAACCATTTAAAACACTCCAGGAAAATGTCAGGATCGTTCCTTTCAAAGAGAATGAATCGTTTTTCACCCCATTCTTTCGTAATCTGAGTGTGTTCTCCGTCTTTAATGAATTCGTTGGACAAGCGAAATGCTTGGGCTAACAGGACAGAGGGGGTTAGGTTGTGATAAGTGGCAAAAATAAGGTTGCTGTCAGTTGCACTCAACTTACAAACTTTATTTGTCCACACACAATGTTACACAAGAATGCAAACCCTGACAGCTGTAATGGATCTCCTTGGATTAACTTCAGATCGGCTGAAGGCCACATTCAAAATCCAAGACGCAAGGCCTAAGTAAGAAATTGACATAGAAGGTTCATCTGGAGAGGTCACACCAAAAATTTTCTAAATCCTCAATCTAAACAGCATGAAGGCCTTAGCACTTTAGTTTTAGTGGAACTCTGCTGGAGGCCGCATATTAAGCAATAATAAGTGTTTCAGTGCAATGGCAGAAAGCGAATTCGGCTCAAAGCCCCATACTGAAACTTCACAACCATATGCCTTAAGGGAAAGACAAGAACATTAATTCAGGATATATAAAACTCGGCTGTAGGCCGCACATCAAGCAAATAACTAAAACTCAAACAGGGAAGTTACTGTGTAACAGTCACGGAACGGCGCTCAGAAGTTCAAAGGGTCGGCCTGGAATTGTAATACTAACGCACATTTAGGAGAGCAGGCAGCCTGACCAACAACCTCTTAATCAGAAGGCAACCCAACTAACAGACATCCGACCGACGGATCAACCAAATCAGTTCCGCTAGATACAACCAGCAAAACGACCACAAGATTTCAACACAACGAGCCTGCAATGACGAACAACACAAATGCGACAACCAAGATCAAACGAAGAAATGTAAACAGTTGAGGCACGATAGTAAGTTAAGTGAGGTATCAACTTTCAAGTCCAAGATCGGTGAGCGAGTACTCGCAAGCAACACTCAAACCGCGCCTGCACTCCGCCAGCGGCTCCAGCCCAACTCCGCGCTAACCGCCTGACTGGACTGCTGGTCGTCCGCGACTGCTGCTCCGTCCCGTCTGCACTGCTGGTGCGTCTCCCATTCACTGATTTCCTTCGGACCGACGACGTTCTGGAGACACTGGCTTCGGCTCAACCATGCAAAGGGAACACAACCGACATCTCTGCACAAGAAGGAACTGACCCAAATACACATCGTCGATGACACGACTGACCGAACGAGCACCCAACGGTCGTCCCCACTGGATCTGGCTGTGCGGACCGCGCTGCGGCTCCGTGCTCCACTGCACTGATGCTGCATCCAGACTACTCTGCTATCAACTATAATACAAAATGTATAAAAGTTTCACACGTAATTGTTGAATTTACCTACCCCACTGGTCATTAAAATTGCTACACCACAAAGATGACGTGCTGCAGGCGCGAAATTTAACCGATAGGCAGAAGATGCTGTGATATGCAAATGATTAGGTTTTGACAGCATTCACACAAGGTTGGCGCCGGTGGCGATACCTGCAACGAGCTGATATAAGGAAAGTTTCCATCCGATTTCTCATACACAAACAGTTGACTGGCGTTCATTGGTGAAACGTTGCTGTGATGCCTCGTGTAAGGAGGAGAAATGCGTACCATCACGTTTCCTACATTGATAAAGGTCGGATTGAACCCTATCGCGATTGCGGTGTATCGTATCGCGACATTGCTGCTCGCGTTTGTCGAGATCCAATGACTGTTAGCAGAATATGCAATCAGTGGGGTCAGGAGGGTAATACGGAACGCCGTGCTGGATCCCAACGGCCTCGTATCACTAGCAGTCGAGATGACAGGCATCCTTTCCGCATGGCTGTAACGGATAGTGCAGCCACGTCTCGATCCCTGAGTCAACAGATGGGGACGTTTACAAGACAGCAACCATCTACACGAACAGTTCGACGACGTTTGCAGCAGCATGGACCATTGCTGCGTTACCCCGGACGCTGCATCACAGACAGGAGCGTCTGCGATGGTGTACTCAACGGCGAACCTGGGTGCACGAATGCCAAAACGTAATTTTTTCGGATGAATCCTGATTCTGTTTACAGCATAATGATGGTCGCATCCGTGTTTGGCGACATAACGGTGACGCACATTGGAAGCGTTATTCGTCATCGCCATACTGGCGTATCACCCGGTATTATGGTATTCGGTGCCATTGGTTACACGTCTCGGTCACCTCTTGTTCGTACTGACGGCACTTTGAACAGTGGACGTTACATTTCAGATGTGTTACGACCCGTGGCTCTACCCTTCATTACGTCCCTGCGAAACACCACATATCAGCAGGATAATGCACGACCGCATGTAGCAGGTCCTGTACGGGCCTTTCTGGATACAGAAAATGTTTGACTGCTGCCCTGGCCAGCACACTCTCTACATCTCTCACCAACTGAAAACGTCTGATCAATGATGGCCGAGAAAGAGCCAGTCCCTACTCTTGATGAACTGTTGTATCGTTTTGAAGCGGAATGGGCAGCTGTACCTGTACACGGCATCCAAGCTCTGTTTGACTCAATGCCCAGGTCGTTTATACGGCCAGATGTAGTTGTTCTGGGTACTGATTTTTCAGGATCTATGCACCCAAATTGCGTGAAAATGTAATCGCATGTCCGTTCTAGTATAATATATTTGTCCAATAAATACCCGTTTATGATCTGCATTTCTTCTTGGTGTAGCAATTTTAATGGCCAGTTGTATATGTAGGTGCGTCAGCAACCAATCCTGTCCAATTGAGAATTGTACATCAGAATACTATGGAATGCAGCAGCAGTCCATGTTTTAATAAGTAAGCGATGGAGGGAGGGGAGAGGGGATACAGAAGGAAACAAGGAGGAGGGAAGAAAGTGGACATTAATCGTAGAGCGTAATGAAGTGAGAAAGGGGATGTGGGACTGATGCCATGAGAGTAAGGGATTTGCTTTCCGTAAAACATTACAGTAGTTACTGTAAACAGAGGTGTTAGCTGAAATTATAAAGTCTAAATTTATTTGAAATTATCGTTAAAATATACTTCCCCCATTCTACACTTTCTGTAATAACAGTGTGGGACTCCGTAATTTTAAGTGTTACAGCAATGTTTTACATAATCTAAACTCTTTAAGCTCATAACATCCCTCTCACCCTCCTGATCTGCGTTGTTCCCTGTCCCTTCCAACCTTCTTCTTCCTCCTTTTACACTCCTCCTCCCCTCCTACCACCATTTACCTACTAAAAAGATGTACCACAGTTGCATATCACACTATTCTGATTTGTAGTTCAACATCATTGGTTATTTGTAAAGTTATGGGCAGTACTTTCTTATTTTTTGTAAAATAATGGATTGCACATATTTAATTTTTACCTTGTTTTTATATCTGAAGTTTAAATGTAGAAGTCGAAACTAGTCATAATGTACAAAAATAATTAACTGATAATCAAATATTAACACTATACAACGATTGTCGTCCCTTTCCGTACACTTGTAGGAAATAGTTTTTATGTAAATCAATTTATAAATGGATAATGTGTGTTTCATATCATTTGCTCTCTTTCCGATATATGAATGCCATGAGGTGTACCATCCTTACTGCGATAGTTATGAATGTTGAAATTTTCTCAGTAAACAATTTTTCAACTGAAATGCTATTTCTGTCTCCCAAGTAGGTTAAGACAACTTATAGAAGAAATCGCAACGTGCTTTCAATTAGGCACATTATGTCATGCGTTGTTTTAATCGAATCTGCATACACGACATTCGAAGATTTAGGGAGACCTTTCCCCCAAAATCGGAATATTAGAAATTCAGAAAATAGCTTAGACGAAACAGAGGGACCGAAAGATTATGAAAACATCTACTGAAACTAGAGTACAGTTATAACTGTCGAAGGACATGGAAGTGGAGCAGAATTTTAGAAGGGAGTGGAATAGACCATTAACACATACAAAAGCTATTCAGTCTATGCATTGATTAAGCTGTAAAGATACAAATGAGGAAACTGTAAGGTGAATTAAAGCTTAGTGAGAAGAACTGAAATCTCCTACGTTAGCTGACGACATTGTTAGTTTGTCAGAAACAACAGAGATGGTGCCAACTTTGTTTTGCTGTACGCATAGTAACTGACAGCAGCAGTGGGTCACTGCAGTTTCTGGTATAAAATGTGCTGCTGTGAACATAATCGCTTTCTTATCAGCATTAGCAATTCCTAATCTGTGAGGTCATGATATAGTTACATCTGGTTCCTAGGCAGTTGTACCTGTCATATTTTTCTGACCTCAGCATTAGCACTTTCTTATCATGGCCACCCCATGTCAAACTTCCACCCTCTTGCTCGCATACATCAGCCACCTGCATTCCCTCTCCCTGTGTGCCTGTCCTTGCAGCCCCCCCCCCCCCGATTGCACCCATACAAGAAACCACATGCAAATTCAGCTGAGTAATTTTTTAATTGGCATGCAAGGCAGTTTCACCACAACTGTGAGCGGCTGCAGTAAAAGGTTTCATTTACAAACACCTCTGAAATGACATGTATAATCGAAGTTTTCAGCATAGAAATATATACCTCACCAGTTACAGTACCTTCAAATCAGAATGGGCTAATGAAACCACCTGGTGACAGACAACACAACACATTAACACCCAGTAGATTTGTCTCTGAGCATGTGAGGATTTTTAGAAGCCCAGTACAGGTAGCTGTGGCGGTTTACAGTATCGTTCAGACTGAATTGCTCCTGATCAAACCAGATAACCATTCCTGCAATTTTTCATCCTCATGAATCATGCTTTCAAAGTACTTGCAGCACTGCTTCTATCTATCTGTGTCGCTGTAGTTCATAGCGAGCAACAATATTGGAATGAACGTTTTCTACTTTGCAGCCTGCAGAACTCATCATGTATTTGATCAGCTTACTCCAATTTTATCGTGCACCCTGTTTCACTGATTTTTGAAGTGATCTAGCAAAATGATGCAACACTGCTGCACCAGAAGCTGGACTGGTTAATGGTTATGGTCGAGGAGTTTCAAATTTATTCTGAATGTGATTAATTGTTGTATGTGTTGGTGACCACTGCCACCGTATCATCATCATGTTTTAGCACCTCCATTACCACTTCTATACAGTCTTGCTTTGGTCAAACTACAGTCTTACTTACTCATTGCTACACTATCATCTGCTGGAAAACGCGAGCCAAGATCTGCTGAAAAAACGATGGACAAAGCTACCACGCAAAAATGCAATGATATTTCACTTTGTTCCAAAGATAATAAATATCCGAGAGTGCTGCAGTTTTCTGAACCTCTCTATGTGTAAGTGTTCATAAATAAAATTTTCAAGAGCTATAAATGTCTTACTTATTTCCCTATAAAACTCCAAAATCGTAATGTAAATAAACAACCGTACCTTGACCAAGTGCATGGAATTGTTTCACCGTGACGGTCCTGTAGTAGCCAACTGCATCTGCAACGATGGACCTGGAAACTGAGAAGAAGAAGCACAGCGGATCATAATTTCCCACTAGCATATGTGCTTTAATAAATTGACCTTAAGACTGTGGGAAGATTAATCTTGTTCTAACGCTATTTAAACATCCTGCGGGACTCTGCTTTGAACGTATCTATGTTCTATGCCGGGAGATTTTGCACGGCATTGAAGTTGTACAAGATGTGTAGCAAAAACGGTGACAGTCACCTGAAAGACGAAACCAATCAGCACATTCGAATTTTAGAATGAGAAAACAGACTGAGACCCCCTAGAACTATGTCAACTTCTGCAAGACAATATATGTTATTTGACCCATACACACCAAAGGATCCTGAGGTAGTTGGTCCAGGGTAATATGAGCCTTATTGTCTCTTTTAAATGACAATCTGAATATAAAGCATATTTACCAAGCACGTGTAGGAACTGATGTGTCACTGAATGAATGTTACCATACCAATACACTGTAGACTATGGACAAAATTGCATATATGTTGCATTCTGGCTCAGAATTGCAAAGCATATGCTTTTTTATGTTGACAGAAAAGTTTAGCCAATCATTGCTAAACTAATGGAAGTGGAAAGTCTTATCCAGGCAGAGGCTAGAGATGGTGTGGTGTTGGAGCGACTGAATGACTGAATACAGCAAAGTGAACTGTACACCAATGATAAAATTGAAGAAGTCAGCACATGAAAATATGTGTGTATATATCAGGATCATAGTCAAGGCACCTGATACTCATCGTCACTAGTAGCCCCAGAGCACATATGAGTTCCACAGTATCTCAAAAATGACAGTATAATAAGCATGTTGTCAACAAAGCTTAAAGTTATTGAAGTTTGGAAGGCTACTGGATATAAATTAAGAGTGCTGAAATTAGGGTAGTGCATCTATGTCAGTCTCTCTTGAACTGTCACAAAAATGCTGACTTAGGAAAAACATACCAAGTCAGCAGATAGATACCATTTGAAAGCTCAAGGAGTGACAAATATAGGAATATAATTAAACCCCCATTAGCATCTACACATAGTGCAGGCAGAGGATTGAAGTTCAGTATAAGATCTGCCTCTGGAGTTTGTATACTACAATGACTGAATTGAAATCATACAAGGATACTCACTACTTGCTGCATCAGCAGTTGCAGGGAATACAGATCACAGAAAATTTTACTAATCATTTTAGAACTTTGAGAAAGATGCTGAGTAACTATGGAGACAATTGTAGATGAGCTTCACACGCCAGTATGCAAAACATTCCCATGCAAACATGTGATAATACAAAAATTGTAAGGTTTATGGCAGGCTGATTTTGTAGACTTGAGGTAATATTCATGATCGAATTAAAGTTTCAAGTACATTATAATGGTCAGAGATACGTATTCCAAGATCGTGTGGGTTCAAAGTGTGAATGGCAAGAAAACGAAAGAGGCGGCACAGGTGTTTGAACAGATTCTTCAGACTGGAACGAATCAGTGTCCTGCCTACCTTCAAACCTACAACGGACGCAAAAATCACAATAGGTACTTCAGAGCAGTAGTACAATTGAGTGGAATGAATCACTACTCAGCATTCTCTCATTTGAAAGGTGGTGGTGTTGAATGGTTAACGAGATGAATAACAACCAGATGTGGATGCCATTTAGTATTCAGGCGCCATGTAAACGGCTACTCATTCTATGACAAATTATAAAAAAGTAGAATGGAACTATTCATCAATTTGGGGTATTCAAAACTCATTGGCACAACAAAATTTGGTATTCACAGGAATTCTTTTACTTATTAAATGAATGCAGATTATATTACAGGAATTTGGCAGCAATGACTATTCACTTTAGCCATTGTTCTCGCAGCTTCTATATTTGTGTATCAAACCAATATTTGGTGAAATTTCGACACTGGCTGTTAACTTCTTACTCTGAATGACTCTTTCATTGTGTCGAATTGGCTCTAGTTGCTAGGAACCAGAACTATCGAGTGGCAGCAAAGTTAATCCTAGTTCACACACAATGACTGGCGAGTGGCCCACACAGTGTGATGTTGGAGAAGAACGCCACAATTATATTCTGTATGGTAGCGTTGACAGCACTGGTGGAGTGAACTGCAGTACCGATTACTATTGAGGGTCGTATTGGGAGAGAGCCAGTCCACCAACAGCGTCCCTTCCTGATCACATAACCAGTCGCCATTTGCTTCTGCACAAATAGTGTCACTCATAACTTGAGATCAGAGCTCACAGTGTGCTTCCACTCGATGTAATGGCGCTTCTTTTCAGGAGTCTCATGGAAGAACCATGACTCATCAAATGAGGTCAGACGCTCAAAGAGCTGTAGAATCTGCACTGTACTGTTGCACCAACTATTGGGAAATGATCACGGTTCTGGTTTTGAGCAATGCCAATAGAATGGGTCACCCATTGAGCACACAACTCCTTCATCTTTTAATCAAAAGCAAATGTTTGTGAAACCTTTTGGGACTTAACTATGACGGTCATCAGTGCCATAGCTGACACACTACTTAACCTTAATTCTCCTGAGGATAGACACACACACCCATGTCCGAGGGAGGACTCGAACCTCCACCAGGACCAGGCGCACAGTCCATGACCGCAGCGCCCAAGACCGCTCGGCTAATCCCGTGCGTCCATCTTTGAGTTCTCATTGATGGTGGTGTGGAGGGTTCTCCTCATAGACCTCATCAAATGTGACTTGCCTGGCCCAATTATCATCACTAATATGCTGAGCTTTCTTTTGTTTACATGCAGTTCCTAGATGCCCAATGCTTTTACTTTTTTCAGCGCCCCCCCTGAACTGTGACACCCAATGAAACATAGATCTGCGATTTGGTGCTGTTTCCCCATATATTGCAAATAACCTCTTGTAGATGAATGAAGCAGGCCCTCCATTCCTCCAGAAAACCCCACTGACCTCTGTTGGCCATGCATGTCTGTTTACATGTTGCCTTTGATGTCCAGCAGCATAGATGCAAGCCAGAACAAGTGGTGCTGCAATGTGGCACCTATGAGTAGCAGTAACGCCATTTGGTTGCAGTAGGCGGAACTATATCATCATGCTTACATCGTCACGAATTTCAGACTGCAACTCCTCAGGAGGTATAGGAGGAGTGCAAATCAGCATTGAATGAATTAAATACAAATAAGATGAGAACTATTGGTGTCCATGAAAATGGGCATCTAAATATACAACCATAAAAATTTATTGAATACATACAAGCAGAAGTTGTATTTCGAAATACAAAACTTTGTGTACATAGTCTTACATACCAAGGTCTACTGCTTCCAAAGTGCAGGGCAAATACCCGAGATATTACAATTTAAGGAAAAATGATGATGAAGAAACAGTAGGGAGTTTTTACACACGCGATATTTGAAAAACTTTGTACTGGACGCGCTCATCATACAGTAGGTTATAAGATAATGAGAGAGCAAGGCATTACAAAAATTGTTTGGCTTCCTGCCCATCAAACCACAACAACTGGGTGAACGTTCTTGATTTGCTACGTAATAGCATATGAAAACTTTAAGCCATTTTGTGGTATGAAATGAGAACTAGGAAAACGGATAAGAAGAGGAGGGTGTGGAATTCTCGATAACTTTGATGAAAATGTTTCAAGCTCTATAGTAGCCTCTATCCTTACGTATTTCTGCCTGTTGAATTAAAAAATCACCATGAAAAGAGTTCAAAAACTCTTGTTTTTGACATAAATTACAAGTAACTTTTCTTGGTCTACTTTTTTGTTTAGGGATACATATTTTGAGTTATCACACTAGTTAAATGACGAAACACAACCCACCTCCAACTGTTTGTAGTTTATAAATACTATTAATCCTAGTGAAAATGCACTGTTTCAGGTTCTAAAGCGCTCTGGAAGCGTAAAATTTGTTAAATATGTTAATTTAGTGAATAATTTTTGTTACATATGTGGTGAAACAACACTGACATCAGCGAAACAGAATCTGACGCGGCTTGTGAAGATTGTCTAACAGAATTACTTTGGTATGAAGATAGAGAACAAAGGTAAATCATAGACTCCACATATACGTAGCACAACATAACAGCTGAAAACTAATGCACTGTGGGGCTTTCTCTGTCCTTATGGTTTATTGGGAGCCTACAAATTATAGAGACAACTACTATTCCTGCTTCATTCCACCAATGAAGACGGGATTGTAAATGGAAAATGAGAGGAGTAGTTCAATATACCAATCTTCCACCTACTATTTTATCTATTCTGCATTTACATACTTTACCAGTCTTTTACGTAAAGTTATGAGATTGAAGTAGAGTTTGTAGACAGCATGGAACAATAAAGCTTCCACATCCCATAAGTTTGATTTTCATGGATAAGATATTTAACCTAGTTGTTGATTTGTAACCGATAAACGTGGAGAAAAATTTCATCGGATGTTTCTGTTAGAGGGCAGAGAAATCATGGCTATTTAAGTGAAGCAATGCTGCAGATTCTGGTGGTCTACATGACGGCAGGCTCCAGAACTCACTCACAAGAGGCAAGCCAAAAGACAATGACTTCATAAAACCAGCACATAACTGTCGGTCAGACGAACTGAAAACTATATGTTCTTCCATCAGTTTAGACGTCTTAGAATGTTACAGTCAATAAGAAATATCAAATGGACTTTCAGTTTCGTTTGCATATATAATTAGAAATGCATCGCTTTCTCTTAAGGCTTTACAATAGAATAGTTTCACCTACTGGATATCAAAGGAACCACCGCCAACCATTTTTTCTTGGTCATATTCATTTTTATCAACGCCAAATTAATAGTGTTTCACAAATGAAGTGAAGGAAACATTCGAAATATTACTTTTACTTGATTTCTGTAACCAACCAATTGACCTCCAAATCCTAGGATACAAGTTCTGTGGAACTGTAATGAAGTTGAGAATGCGCCTAGCTGGTAATTTATATAGCGGACGAAACACTCAATAAGCACAATACTGTTTACGCTACAAATGAAGATCGTCACACTAAAGAATGAACAGTAGGTTTTAAACCCAAGCAGAAACGTCAAAGAAAGGAAAATGGTATAGGAGAACCTACTGCTGTAGTCGTGGTCGATAGGGCGATACGTACAAAACTTGGGCTGCTGGAAGAACTCTGATACAAAGTATAAGACTGCTTGTCACACACTAAAGAAGAAGAAAACCTTATCGGATGTTGAATAAGTAGCATCCAATTTGTGACGACAGTGATGAAAGATGTATTGAGGCAGAAATGAAGAAGAGAGATGCGTGTTAAAATGCCTATGGCACTATGAGTAGCAACGATATCAGGTGGAACAATTCTGTTTGTAATCACTGCATTTGTTGGGCTGTTGGTCACTGGTTTGTTAACAAGAGGAGCTATGACCGTAAGTGATACAGTAAAATGATGTGCAAAATGCAGAAATACACTACAGGACGATAAAGACAATGAAGAACATCGCTATTTATAAAGGACCATAAAATCAAATTGGAACAGAATTTATCTATCAATAAGAAAAGCTCACAGCAATAGTAGGTCGGTTTAAAGGCCTCAGAAAGCTCAAAATACCAAGATTTTGCGGATTGTCAATGTAAATGTGGTAGGGGGAGGGGGGAGGGCATGTTATCGTACATGGTATGGTTATGTATGTAAACAGTTACAAGAACCCAAAGTTGCAAAATTTTCAACGCTACCAAGACCATAATTTATTTCTCTGCGGTTCTCAGGCCTACATGCCTAAGGTTTCTCCTGATTATTGCATACAAGTAAGCAGTATGCAGTTCACTGCAATCAGTTGAGGTTTAGATGCGATGTCACATACTCTAACTTTTAAAAATGTGTCCATTTTAAACGTGAACTACTTTCCGCCAATAAGTCAACGAAAGGGAGAACTGGAGAATTGCATAGATTGGTGTCCACACATAAAATGCGATAGCTGCTGTTATCAAAGTAAACAATAAACGGCATCTAATAATTGGGGAAGTTATGGTAATACATCCTAGCTACTATAACCTTAAAAATTGCATGTGTAGAAGGTTTTGAGTTACGCACAGTCATTACCACATTTAAAATGGAGATAAAAACGACACAACAGACAAGGAACTCTAGTCATGGAGAATCAATAGGATCTCTAATAGTTTTCGTGAGGAGTAAACTGTTGTAGCATAACATTGATAAAATGCAGGATGAGGATATTGCACACAAGAAGCATTAATTTTTGTAAGTATGTCTAAAAATATTTTCAGTACTTATTGACTGTTTTGTTGTTTCAGGTTTTGTTGATAATGTTTTGATGAGTCAGGAATGGTATATAACATATTGTACCTTTACACATGTTTGAGTGGCTGTATTCATTTCCCTACTTAGCTAAAGTTATTTTTATTATCCATCACTCATAATCCACCATCACTAATCGTAGAATCACAAGGTCGGATGGAAGTCCATAATCTCATATGATAGCCACACTTTCCCATATATGTATCAACAGTGATGAAGCTATGCAGTTTAAAGCTGCGACTCTTCATACATACATGCAAGTGCTACTTTTGTGACTAGCAAGCTTGTATACTCAATGCACTAGACAAACAATCAAACAAGTCGTATTAATGAGTTTTATTACAAAAGCAAAAGATACAACACTTAACTGGCGGTTACAGAGATATCTCATCCCCCCCCCCTCCACGCCCTCCCTCCATGCCAGAGGAGCCGGTCTGGGGCAAGAGACGGGCTCCCAGCCTTTTTCACTCGTCAAATCAATCATGGCTGACTAAGAGACGAGTGAGTCAAGTGTTCTTCGAGGTGTTCGACACTTACTGATCCCACCCCTGAAGAGGGTCTGGAGCAGAACGCAGAAAATGTAACCGAATGGCATACTAGAATTAAGCACTATTGCATTTTACTATTAAAAATGGGAAAATTAGTAATACAGCAGTACTTTCAATCCAAAAAGAACTCGCCTCCTGGGCTATTGCTAGTGCGAAGCTCGAGGGGCGACTAGAAGAATTAGAAAAAGAAAATGAACGACTGCGAAACGGCCCACCAAAACGTGGTCAGGGGTGGTCGCAAAGGCGGCCACGAGAACACAGACAGCCAAAGAGACCATTGCAAAGGTGTCCAAAGACCTGACATGGCAATCTCCCTAAGACCCCTGCTAGGTCAGGAAATCAGAAAACTATGCACTAAGGGCCAGCAGATTTAAGGAGTTCATACAAGGAGCCACCAAAACTCAGACCAAAAAAGTATATACTAAAGATGCAGCTGTACAAACGGACCACTGTGGTGAGATAAGTGCTCCCTCTCCCCCAAACCGGGGACCCAGGTCGCTTCACGAGCTAGACCGACCAAAAGGCATCCTGTGGCAAAACAAATCGAAACACCAGAAAAGCAAAAAATACAAGTCAACACCATAAGTTGTACATCATCCCGTATAAATCATTTCACACAAAAAGGTTCGGGCGTAGATCCCAACAGGGTATACCCCAACCTAGAACACGCATTACAACTAGCGCGCCTGGAGGAGCCAGCGGTCCTCACCACAGCCCTGAGGTATGTGGTATGTGTTGGTCATGAATACTGCAGAGACTTCACCTTCTCGGTAATGGAGGCTGTTGATAGAATGCAGCTGAAGACAATGAATCTTCCCACTGACTTTAGAGCCCTGCGTGACCTAGTCAAAAGAGTTTTCGAAAGGAGAAACGAGAAATTCGACGTCAACGAACTTTACAGTCAATCTGTCATTACAAACGGAAGACTAGCTCACGACTGGAGCAAATATTGGCCTAAATCACACATTACAACATACTTTGCACGTGAACCATTTAAAAGTAGGACACACAACAGGAAATTAGTGATACAGGAACTCCGCAGAGTCGTGGAGGAGAGGAGTCTGGATGTGCTCTGCCTGCAGGAACCATACTCCCAGGCCGGGCGAATCCCATTTGCAGCAGCAAACTGGCAAGTAGTTCACAGTGTAGTGGAACCCAGAGCAGCAATAATGATCATTAATAAAGCGCTAAGAGCCACAGTCCTTTCTCAGTTCTCCGACGACCACTGCAACGTCGTGGAACTACAATCACCAGCCGGAGTACTGTACATCATCAATATGCACTTCCAGTACGGCAGGCAATAGGTGAATTCTTAGATAAACTCACAAAGTAATCACGGCGTTGCGGGGTCATCGATGTGTCATTACAGTAGATATAAACGTTAAGTTCCCCATATGGTTCAGCGGCATACGGGATGATCGAGGAGAAAAAGCCGAGGAGACCATCATGGCGTTACAGCTAATGGTCGCCAACAAACAAGGGAACCCACCCACCTACGCAGGAGGTGGGGGGAGGGCACAAACATCTCTGTCACAATGGTCACGCCTAACCTCGCCTCTAGAGTAACAAACTGGATGGTCTAGGATCAAGTAACAACCAGTGATCATAACCTTATTACATTCTCATTGGGAGACGAGGTGTGCCGCTGGGACAAGGGGTGGGAGATACAGTTAAACAGAGCTGAACGGCTTGTCAAGGAAGTGTGATATACCGCCAATGCCCGAAAGTGACGACAATGTCGAAGGATACTCCGAAGAACTGCTGAAAGCAGTTGTTATGGCTGTGAAAGCTGCCGTACCAACCAGGATGAGAGCCATAGCGGGCTCTCCGTCACCATGGTCAACCGAATTAGGATAGATGCGCCAGTTTGCAAGGAGGGCGAGGAGGTACTACCAGTGAAGTGTCGTCTGGGAGGAGAAGCAACGCTGGTTGCAAAGATACAGAGAGGCGAAGGAGCATTTCCAACAGGAGCTTAAGGAAGTAAGACTACAGAGCTGGGAGAAGTATGTGTAAACACAACTAGCTATGGACCCATAGAGCTTACCGTACAAGTTAGTACGGAAAAGATTGGGTCACCCATGGTGCTGTCTACCGTCAGGGATCATGACAGGATGACGGAAACCTGGCAGGAAACTGCTGAGGTCCTCCTCCGTGTCCTGCTGCCTCACGATAGCGAGGATGACGATTGTGAGGCACAACAACAGATCCGAAATCAAGCGGAATACTGGAAAAACAACATGGTATATCCATTTTCCGAAGAAGAAGTAGCCACTCAGATAAATGCCCTTCAAAGAGGCAAGGCTCCTGACCCGGACGGCATCACTGCAGAGGTGGTGCAATTCCTGGCCGCCCAGCTGTTAGCACCTCTCCTAAAGCTAAACAATGAGTGCTTGCGGCTCGGGAAATTCTCCCAAATATGTAAAAACGCCACTGTAGTGATAATTAAGAAGGGCCCAGACAAAGACCCCCAAGAAGCCAAATCTTACAGGCCCATCTGTTTACTGGACACACTGGGGAAACTTTCTGAGAGGTTGCTGGCAGACAGACTGGCAGCACACCTAGTGTTGTGCGGGATGGGCAGTTCCGCTTCAGGTCCGGGAGATCGGCGTCTGAGGCCATCGCCCTCGCTGCGGAGGTATGTGCCTCAACCCCGCAAAAATACGTGGTCGGCATCATTTTTATTTCATTTTATTTATTTATTTAACCTGATCAGATTAGGGCCATCAGGCCCTCTCTTACATCGGACCAGTGTTCCACACATGCAGCATTTCACACATCAGAGTTACATCGTGACCATAGTTTAAATGAGAAAATTAGCTTACTCTAGTGACAATATGAATAAAGAGTAGTGAATAAGACCTAATAAAGTAATTGCAGAAGTATTTTTACAACAGGTGTTATACATACAGATTATATTAAAAGCAATAATAATAACAGTAAAGAAATAAAAAATATAATGATAAACAAGACTAAGACCTAGTAAAGTAAATGCTGGCAGTATTTTTACATCAGGTGCTATACATACAGATTATGATAAAAGCAATAATAATAACAGTAAAAAAATCAAATAATAATGAAGGCTTTCACGACCGGGTGACATGGCTGTTGATATACTTTCCGGGATGTGAGGTGGTGGTCCAAGAACTTTTAATGTTACTTAAAAACCGTCTTGATTGCAAATATTTTTATTCATATGACCGGTTTCGGTTCATTCAGAACCATCTTCAGATCTGATATTTCAGTTACAGGAGTAACCCGTCCAAATCCAGCAGTTTTCACATGCAACGTCATGTAGATGTGACGTAGCATGTGAAAACTGCTGGATTTGGACGGGTTACTCCTGTAACTGAAATATCAGATCTGAAGATGCTTCTGAGTGAACCGAAACCGGTCATATGAGTAAAAATATTTGCAATCAAGACGGTTTTTAAGTAACATTATAATTTCACTGATTGTTGTTGTCCCATAAGACATTATGTCTGTTTTTGCCAAGAACTTTTTCTGCTCCTTACGTTTCGTCCAGGACTGCGCTGGACTTCCTCAGAGGCGCTGCTCCGCTGAGTCTTGCCGACTGACTGGTTGGGTGTCTGAGAGCGACTTATATATTGTGAGAAAGGGCGGCGTGGTTCAGGTGACACGTGATGAGCAGTGATAATCCATAGCAAAGATAAGGTTGACTATCGATTACCACCTTGTCAAGATAAAAATTGTTAGCAATTTTGTAGAGCCACTGTCCATATGTCGCTGAGTTTCATAGCCTCCTCTTTCCTATTAAAATTATCGTGATGTTTATAAATTTCAATAGCTTCTCTGTATAGGCGTGGATAGTAATTTAACGTTGTAGATAAAACTTCGGTATCCGAAAACTTCACTTGGTGGTTTCCTGGTTGAAGAGCATGTTCCGCTACAGCTGATTTTTCTATTTTTCCAAGTCGACAAAGACTTTTATGCTCTTTCAGTCGCGTATTTACGCTTCTTTTGGCAGTACCAATATAAACCTTCCCACAGGTACATGGAATTTTATACACACCACATGTCGACAGAGGAGGGCGTTTATCCTTCACAGATCGTAGTACTTGACTTATTTTCTTTGTTGGTTTAAAGACAGGTGTTATGTCATGTTTTCGTAAAATCTTACCGATGCGATCTGTTTACTTTTTTAATAAAAGGGAGAACTACTGTATTTTTCTGTCGTTGTGGTTCATTCTTATCTTTTGGTCTTCTGTTCCTTGGACGCAAAATTCTATTTATCTCTTTTTTTGAGTAGCCGTTTTTTTCGAAAGCCTGCTTCAGTTGTTTCACTTCAGCATCCAAATGTTCAGGTGTACATATCCGTTGCGCTCGATCGACAAGACTTTATATGACACCTCTTTTTTGTTGTGGATGATGATTAGAATTTTTATGTAAATATCTGTCCGTATGTGTTGCCTTTCGAAAAACTTTATATTCCAAGCTTCTATCAGACCGTCTCATAACTAAGACATCCAAGAAAGATATTGTGTTATCCTTTTCTTTTTCCATGGTAAACTGTATTTTTGGGTGAATTTTATTTAAATAATCAAAGGAATCGTCCAAGGCCTTTCTGCCATGGGGCCAAACCCCAAATGTGTCATCTACATGATGGGGCGGTAGTCAGAGGGTGCTGTGGCGATGTCCTTTTTAGGCAGTGGCTTAATCTTTCCCTATCTCCAGGCCTCAGGGAAAACACTTGTGATTAATGAATCGTTGAAAATGTCTGTTATAGAGGGTAGTAGTTGGTCAATAAGAAGTTTACCATCTGGATAGTGATACCGTCATGTCCAGTAGATGCTGATCTAATCCGCATTATGGCATTCTTGACAGTATTGCAAGTGACGTGGTGTAGATAAAATTTTTCTTTTCTACAGTCGTTCGACCCCATTAAGTAATCAATGATTCTCGGTTTTCTTTTTTTTTGCGGTTCAATTTTGGTTGTAGGTAATGTGAAGAATCGGTTTAGTTCTTCAGCTGGGACCATGTGATATTCTGCAACTTTTAATTTGCCTAAACCGAGACTACGAAGATTTTTCCACAGGATAGCTGGTCTACATCTATTTTCAGCTAATGTACGGGCATGTCTGAGCTCAGCGTTTCTCACCGCTTGACTGACTTTGTTTCGTTTCTGCTTGTATACAGCATGATTTGCAGGTGTAGGGTGTATCTTCTATGCTCGATGTGCAGCATCTTTGAGATTCATGAGCTGTTTTAGTTCATCAGTCAGCCAGGGTGCAGGTAGCCTTTTCACTTTTCTGGTCTTTATTGGAGCATATTTGTCATATAGTTGAGTAATTGTGTTAGTGAAATCCTGGAGTTTGTCGTTTATGTCCATGAGGGGAGTAGATGTCATCCCCCAGACTATTTCTTGTGCCTCAGGTTCGAGTTCAGGCAAATTTATGCGTTTGAGGTCTTGGTATGTAGACAGTTTTAGTTTCTTTCTAGGACATTCTAGTGAATACGTCATGGAAATGATGTCATGGGCAGACATGCCAGGCGCAGATATTTGAGAGGTGCGGATTATTCTGTTCGGAGATTTCGTAGGGAATATATCTATGAAAGTGTGACTGGTATTCGTGTGATGAGTAGGTGCTAGCTGAAGTAGCGTCATATTTGAGGAAGAAAGCATCCTCTTAAATTTCCCAGTGGAAGGACTATTGCACAGAAAATTAATGTTAGTGTCACCTGCTATAATTACATGTTCATATGACCATTCGAGACTAGAGAGGGCAGTTTCGAAGCAGGCGAACCCACCTACTTTGGGAGGTTTGTAACGGACACATATTAAGCACTTTCTGTTATGTGATTTGATCTCTATGAACATATATTCCACTTGTTTATCTACATTGTTGTTGGATGTGTGTAGTACTGTAGGTGACAAATCAGAGCGTATGTACTCCCCTACTCCGCCCCCTCGTCTGTTTCATCTGCCATGCCTGAGAAAGATATAGCCATCTAGGTTTACGGAAGTTGTAGGAATACTTGGTTTGAGCCAAGTCTCTCCCAGAAGTATTACGTGTATATCAAGACTTTGAAATATATATTTGAACTCGTCGAAGTGAGCTGGCAGAGACTGGACATTTGCATGTGCAGTATGCAGCTTGGTGCGTTCGGGTTTGATTGCCCGAGGAGGCTGCCGACCGATGTTTGCGGGTCGTGGTTGGCGGTGACTAGAGGGTCTGGCATAAGGAATGCGGAAGGCGTGTGAAGGAGTGGGGTGAGGGAGTGTAATCCCACTTCTGTGCAGTGAAAGCGGCCGGAAGGGGGAGGGGGTAGGTCCCCGTGGAGGTAACGGGTTCTGCGGCCAAGGTCAACGAGGTCTGCAACGGTTCTGGAAGTAGCCGTGGGCTGGCAGGGGAAGGAATTTCGCTAAACACAACGGGAGTAATCTGCACGTAATGGTAGAGTGTGATAAGTATGATGGTGGGTTGCTAATTAAGCATGGAAGTAAGACTACCTTATGTAATAATTAACAAAATTACAGGAGAAAAACAATTAAAGATGAAAATAGTTATGTGGAGAAACGAAAAATGGATAATATAAATAATAACAAAAATTACACCAGAAAAAATAATTAGAGATAAAAAATTGTTATGTGGAGAAACGAATAGTTTGAGAATACATTAGTTAAGATATACACTCCTGGAAATGGAAAAAAGAACACATTGACACCGGTGTGTCAATGCTCATGCTCCGGACACTGCGAGAGGGCTGTACAAGCAATGATCACACGCACGGCACAGCGGACACACCAGGAACCACGGTGTTGGCCGTCGAATGGCGCTAGCTGCGCAGCATTTGTGCACCGCCGCCGTCAGTGTCAGCCAGTTTGCCGTGGCATACGGAGCTCCATCGCAGTCTTTAACACTGGTAGCATGCCACGACAGCGTGGACGTGAACCGTATGTGCAGTTGACGGACTTTGAGCGAGGGCGTATAGTGGGCATGCGGGAGGCCGGGTAGACGTACCGCCCAATTGCTCAACACGTGGGGCGTGAGGTCTCCACAGTACATCGATGTTGTCGCCAGTGGTCGGCGGAAGGTGTACGTGCCCGTCGACCTGGGACCGGACCGCAGCGACGCACGGATGCACGCCAAGACCGTAGGATCCTACATAGTGCCGTAGGGAACCGCACCGCCACTTCCCAGCAAATTAGGGACACTGTTGCTCCTGGGGTATCGGCGAGAACCATTCGCAACCGTCTCCATGAAGCTGGGCTACGGTCCCACACACCGTTAGGCCGTCTTCCGCTCACGCCCCAACATCGTGCAGCCCGCCTCCAGTGGTGTCGCGACAGGCGTGAATGGAGGGACGAATGGAGACGTGTCGTCTTCAGCGATGAGAGTCGCTTCTGCCTTGGTGCCAATGATGGTCGTATGCGTGTTTGGCGCCGTGCAGGTGAGCGCCACAATCAGGACTGCATACGACCGAGGCACACAGGGCCAACAATCGGCATCATGGCGTGGGGAGCGATCTCCTACACTGGCCGTACACCTCTGGTGATCGTCGAGGGGACACTGAATAGTGCATGGTACATCCAAACCGTCATCGAACCCATCGTTCTACCATTCCTAGACCGGCAAGGGAACTTGCTGTTCCAACAGGACAAAGCACGTTCGCATGTATCCCGTGTCACCCAACGTGCTCTAGAAGGTGTAAGTCAACTACCCTGGCCAGCAAGATCTCCGGATCTGTCCCCCATTGAGCAAGTTTGGGACTGGATGAAGCGTCGTCTCACGAGGTCTGCACGTCTAGCACGAACGCTGGTCCAACTGAGGCGCCAGGTGGAAGTGGCATGGCAAGCCGTTCCACAGGACTACATCCAGCATCTCTACGATCGTCTCCATGGGAGAATAGCAGCCTGCATTGCTGCGAAAGGTGGATATACACTGTACTAGTGCCGACATTGTGCATGCTCTGTTGCCTGTGTCTATGTGCCTGTGGTTCTGTCAGTGTGATCATGTGATTGATGTATCTGACCCCAGGAATGTGTCAATAAAGTTTCCCCTTCTTGGGACAATGAATTCACGGTGTTCTTATTTCAATTTCCAGGAGTGTAGTTGACAGTGTAAACAGTATAAATATATAGGTTAGTGGCAGTAAGATTTTACATGATTTAGCTTCTAAAGCACAGGCTTTCAAGTTCATTAACATTGCAAATTGTTTTCTTTCCGTTTTCGGTCTTAACCATTATCCTGCCGTCATTTTTCCATACGTTCTGTAGCCCAAATTTCGAAATCGCACTCTTCAAAATGTTTAGTCTTTCAGAGGTCAGATCCTCGCGTACTGTCAGACCCGACTTCGCGAGATTCTTCTTTGCTCTGAAGATTTCAGATCTTTTCCTATACGACATAAATTTCACTATTATAGGTCTTGGTTTTGTAGAACCTGGCGACTTACGACCCATTCTATGACTTCTGTCAATGTCACTCATAGTTACCTGCACGCCTAGCTTTTCTTGGACAAGGTTTATCACAAGTTCATCTGTGCTCTCTCTGCTGCTCTCTGGAATGCCGAACAGTCTGAGATTATTGCGTCTCCGATATTGTTCGAGCTCGTCTGTCTTCTCGATCAATTTCTGTTCAAGTAATCGTGCTTTCTGCTCACTTGCTTTTAACGATGTGTACAGTGCACGGATCTCGCTCGTATTCGCCTCCAGAGTTTGCTGTATTTTGTCCGTCACTGCCTTAGTGACATCATCAATGATGGTTTGAACAACGAGCCCGAGCGTCTCCTTAGCCTGCAGCGCGGCACTCACCTCAGCCTTCACGAGTGCGGCGATGTCAGCGATGCCGGGAGAAGCGGCCGCAACTCCCGGTGTGGACTCCAATCCTGCGCTGTCTCCGGCCTGGCCGTTGGCTGCACTGCGCGTTGTTCGGCGATTTTCCATTATAAGCACGATTCCATGTAATTGGTGCTCGGTATGTGATGTGAAATACGATACTCAGCAGTAGATATACGGCTTTAGTAAATGTAGACTAGCCTAACTGCATGAAACACCTCCAGATTTCACGTAAATTGGCGAGCCAATCTAACGCACGTCACTCACTCGCCGCCATATTGGTTTGCATCATGGTAGATATCAGTGGCGCCTTTGACAACCTGTTGTGGCCCTCCCTCTTCTCCCGCTTGCGAGAGAAAGAGTGCCCAGTGTCGCTATATGGCTGTCTTACGAGCTATTGTGAGAACAGGGAGGTTCCGCTATCGTCCTCTAGCGGGAGAATAAGTAAAAAGATCACCAAGGGGTGTCCACAGGGATCTGTCCTGGGGCCACTCTTCTGGGATATTAACATGGAACACCTCTTGGACAACCTACCGAACAGCGACGATGTGCTAGAGGGCATAGCCTACACGGACGACCTCCTCCTGCTGGTTGGCGGCCGTAGCCGCGAAGACTTAGAGCCGAAAATTCAGAGGGCCATATCAATCCTGAGTACATGGTGCCACACGGCTAAAGTGAAGATCTCACCAACCAAGTCAACGTACTTACTCCTGAAAGGACAATTAGTCAGGAATCCGACCGTAAGAATAGATGGCTCACCAGTTCTTCGACGCTATGAGGAGCGATACCTGGAAATAGTAGTCGATGAGAGGTGGACTTATACATCACACATTGGCACTGTCAGACAGAGATCATTAGAAACACTAAACAATGTAATAACGATTGGATATAAAAGATTCCATCTGCCACCAGAACTAATCAAACTATATTATAACAGCATTCTGGCATCAATGGTAGGATATGGGTCAGGAGTCTGGGTCCACAGACTCACGAGGGTCATGCCTGCCATGGCTGTGAGAAGAGTGCAGTTAAACATGCTTCTAAGATCAGTAGGGGCATATACTGATTCGTCCTCTGTTAGAATATTGCTGAGCGGTGTGGGATCCTTTCCCGGTGGGATGGCCTGAGGACATCCAAAGGGTGCAAAATAGGGCAGCTCGTTTTGTATTATCACGTAATAGGGCAGAGAATGTGGCAGATATAACACGCGAGTTGGGATGGAAGTCATTAAAGCAAAGACGTTTTTCGTCGCTGCGAGATCTATTTACGAAATTTCAGTCACCAACTTTCTCTTCCGAATGCGAAAATATTTTGTTGAGCCCAACCAACATAGGTAGGAATGATCATCAAAATGAAATAAGAGAAATCAGAGCTCGAACAGATAGGTTCTGGTGTTCGTTTTTCCTGCGTGCTGTTCGGGACTGGATTGGTAGAGAGATAGTATGTTTGTGGTTAGATGAACCCTCTGCCAAGCACTTAAATGTGAATTGCAGAGTAATCATATAGAAGTCGATGTAGAACAACCCCAGGGGGAGTGCTAACAGTACTAATGGGGCTCTGTCCGCTCGATGTAAAGATCAGAGAGCAAGCGACGTGTTATTGGGTTAAAAACGGAAACAGGGATAAGATAATTGATCTAATAGGGATTCACGGGGGAAACAAAATGGAAATCAAACGCAGGGGTGGGGGTGGGGGGGGGGGGGAACCCTGGCAAGAACAGTGGGACAATGAAGAAATTGGTCGCAGAACATACGAACTACTGCCCAATATCAGGGAGAGACTGCAATTAAAATACTTCACACCGTCACGAGGACTGCTGCACTTTATCACAGGTCATGGACCATACCCGGCATACCTATGCAGGTTAGGGAAACGGGCCACGCCAGCGTGTGACTGTGGGGCAACACCAGGCACCCCAGAACACGTGGTGTATGAGTGCCACCTCTTCGACGACGTAGCGGCGCAATTACGCCACCAGCTACCCAACCACGACACGTACCACCTGCTCAGGCATGAGGACCATTTTTCAATCCTGAACATACTAGCAAACGAGATCTCACTTAAGGTGATAATTTCTTAGGAACAACCATTAAGACTTCACCGCAACCGATCTGACTCCGCGTACCTGTCCCGTTTACGTCGAGGCGTGGACTTGGCAAGCCGCCTCACGGCTGGAATCCGCCACGTCTGGGATTAAGGGGAGGGTGCGCCCAACTACCGATCCAGACAGTCACCGATTTTGACATTAGGCTAAGTTTGGTTGGATGTAGGATAAGCTAGGATAGCAACACTAGTATAGTACTGCAGCGATCAACAACTCCGGCCAGCCCGGTGCCAGGCGTACGATCACCGGGATTAGCTCAGTGAACAGGGCCAACATCGTAGGTTTATACAACGCTGGCACACACATCTGTAACGCTGCAGGTAGAAGTAGATTAGCGTAGGTAGAAATAGAACTACATAATCAAGACATAACCATAGTGCCCATAGTGAGAGCAAAATAACTAACATAGAGTAAGCTGTAGTATTAACGCCTGAAATATATCAATTAGGACCCACTAATTGCATACGGTGGTGGGTTGTTATGTATCATATGCACTGAAGAATAAAGTTTTCTTTTTCTGTGATTGCAGGGGACGTTCTTACGACGCATGCGATGCAATGGACCTGCGATTTGTGTAGCGTTAGGTATGAACCGAATATAATAGTTCATTTTCCCTAAGACCGACTGCAGTTCTGTGACATTACGAAGAACTGGCAGATGACATATAGCTAACAAATGTTACTAAAAGGATGTACACCTTGACAGTTCACGACATGATCTAGGTAATGCAACTCAGATTTTTTTTAAAATCACACTTGTCCAGCCTACATTTGAGTACTGAATCAGAAACAAAGCGTATAAACTTGTAATGGGCTTTTCAGGGGTATGACCTGCTATGACAATATTGTCCAAACAGGTTGAACAGTTTGGTACTTGAACAGTCAGCTGTTCTAAATACCGTTGCTAAATGGTGGGTGCAGAAACACTACCAAAAGGCAAATCCAAGTAGTTAAACCAACCCAAATGAATGTACACTACACACTTGGTTTGAGATTCTTTATCTAGTCGTATTTGAAAATTTGTGTTGGGCAAATAAATTTTTCAAAAGTAGCGGCCAGCGCCTAATTTCTCCCTGACAGGCTCTGGACGTGACAATGGATAAGTATCAATCACAGTTTGTCAGTTGACTGTAAGCTTAAAGTCAACACAGAGTCGAAGGCGACCTAAAGGTTTGGGAGAAAAACCACTGGACTTGCCCGTTGACTAGCTTGTATGGGTGCAATAACTTCGCTATTTTGCAGTTATTTAAGTTCAGCAGCCACTTTGTCTGAAATGGAATGGGAACAATTCTGACCCGGCAAAATTTCGGCTTGGCATTGTGTTTCATTAGTAATATGTGCAAAATAATTATTAACGTTGCCTAAGCCTTTAGAGTAAGCTAGCTACACTGTCTTTTGCACTGTATGCACTCACTGTCCACACATTCTATTAAATTTTAAAGCCAAATAAATGAAACGAATCAGGGTCAAATATATTGTTAAAATCGTGTGATTGTAGCACAGTGAAATTTACAGTTTGCATATGCGAATGATACATGAAAGGCAAAGTACATTTTCGGAGAACAGGAATGTCTTGTACATTATAGGCTGTAAGGTGCATGTTAGCTTCAGACTGGGGCAGGGAGTGTAATAGTTCATATGTATTATGATTCAGCAACGTAACAGAGGCACCCATCTCCAACTGAAATTTCACATGTTTTGCACTAAGATGCAAATGAACAAAAAGTTTGTTGGACTGGCGTAACACTGAAGTTTCTGTTTGCTTGCTAGTTTTGCTAAAGCCTGCAGCAGTTTTTGAATACACTGCATTGATTACATGGGCCTTATGACTAGATTTTTGTGAACGGGTAGAATTATTATGTATGTAACAAACATATGGCCTGTGTGTGACCTTCCCTGTCACAGGAATAATGTGCTCGTCAGGACCGGCAGTCTTGGCGTTTTTGCCATGAATAGCACTGACGGCATGGCTTAATTCTGTTCATCTGTTTAGACAATTGTTCATGCGGCTTGGCATGTGCATGCTGTTGCTGCCTACTTGGCACGTCGTAAGCTCAACCCGACAAAATTGGTCTCTGCAGAAATTTATCAGCCGCTGTGGCATCTGAATCATACTGATCTAGAATTTGCTCTACATGATGAAATGATGCATAGGACTGTTCAAAAAACTATTCTCTATTGCTGACACCAGTTACATTGTACACAATCGCATCATGCGACATAACATCTGAATATAAAGCACCAAAAGCACATTTGAATTTGCATCTCCTCGTCGTACCATGCAAACCTCTACCCACTCGCATTAAGTTTGTTATGACCTTTTCTTGCAATGAATTAATTGGTACCTAGCTCCCACCACATTCACTTGTTGGTAATAATAGTTATTTAGCGAATCTACAACTTGGTGTGGAATTTCCATCAACATCTATATCGCTTTGGGTGTATCTAGCTGTCATCCCGGGTGTAGCAATAGCAGGTTGGTGATGTCTGTGCCTATGGCAACCCATCGAGGCCTGGAAGGCTATCATCCCTGGCCTACCAGCTGCCGCTCCACAGCCTGTCTTATTAATGAATGCCAGGTCAATTATGAAGCTTCATTAGGCTGCTCTGTGGTGCAGGTGGTTTCAGGGATAAGATCTTGCTATTTTGCATTGACACGCCAATGTCAGGAATCAAGATGCTGCTACCCTCTTCCATGTATCTCGAGTATTGTAGGAAAGGGAAGTCCCTGAAATCATGTGCAGCCCGAAGCATCCGTCTATCAGGGACAAAGCAGTTCGCTCTCGTGAGCTGATGTACCCCCTCCCTCAAAAACAGGACAGTAATGGGGTTTCAGAGATAAATATTGTTCACTTATGGGGGAAAGATGGTAAGATATTCCAGGGCATTTCAATTGCAGAGTAGTATAGAAGTTTTACCGAAAGCATCATATTGACCCATTTTTCTGATGTGAACGAAGGAGTATGTTATAAGGTACTCAGTTCTGTATGCCACCTTGATGTGTACTTACATGTTTCCGATTGAGTTAATGGAAGGTCTAATTTCATCCCTCTTACAAAAGATATTGCCTTAAAAAGGCTTATATTAATTTCGAGAATACAAAATGGTAGATGAATATTGCTTCAATGGTCTTTTCTGGCTTGCGACGGAAATAACTGAAAATATGCATGTCATACGAATATATCTGAAGCAACTGACATCTGTCAACATTATAGCCTCAAAGAATCTCGTTCAAAACAGAATTCCTGACGTGCCATATTCGAGAGGTAGAACCTTAATTAATCGGTTAATGTACATTAAGGAAAAAGCAAGCCAGGAGATGTGAAGCGTGGTATAGTTGGAGCGCTCTAATATCGCAAAATAGCCAGTCAGCTACCTAACCCTGTGGTTTTACTTTTATTCTCCAAAGGAGACCTCCATCGCAATGTGTGGATCAAGGGCATGTCCTGGCCACCTTCCAGCCAACTGTCCTAATATTATGTCATCAGCAAAATCAGCCAAAGATACCTCAACTCTTTTACTGAGCACGTGTATTTAGAAAGACATCTGATTGAATTTTGATCCAGGAACTGTGGAGTGTAGAAATGCCTACAGAGGAAAAAAAAATTGAAATATAAAAACACCCACCATCAAGAACACCGTCGTTTTGTTGTGTACACTGACTTGGTGTTTTTACTATTTTCTTTGGCGTGATACAAAGGTGATCCCAATGCACCTCAAACCACGTTCACAAAACGACACATATAGTTTGTTACAGTATGTAAAGTTGAATGCTCATACAACTCTGATCTCAAAAAATTGGAATCATATACCAGGGATAGTCCTGGACCACTGTTGCTCTCTGAAATTTAACACATACAATATAGTAATGTACTTTATAGCAGAAATATTCCCATTACCTGCTCACCTGAAAATGTTTCATTGTAGAAGTAAGCTGCTAAATTGTCATATTTGTCAGTTGCCTTTGGAAAGGAAAGTGGAAAAGGCGACACAGAGATAATGGTCATGTAATGGGAAAGCTTTATGGTGCTGGTCAAAATGCGTGTAACGTGATATACGTGCTGTCACAACACATACCCATCTTATTCGATAACTTGAGTTGGAATAAAGTTGACTTTCCCATTCAATGTTTGCGTGCTTAAGGCTTGAAGAATCATTAGGTCAGTATTGTACCTAACAGTGTAGAGAAATACATTGCTTTTTACAAGCAAATCACGCCAAGAATAGCGCTCCACTACCATGATACCTACAGGTTTATGCAGGCAACTCTTCAAAACCTTCCTGAGACAATGCACTGAGGGAATATGCATATCACCAGAGCTCCATATCCAGATAACAGTGAAGTATCAGCTTGTGATGAAGGTGACAGTCTTTCCCCACAAAAATACCAGTATTCGATGGAGAGACTCCATTAAGTCACGTTACCTGATTTAACGACAGTTACCAACAAATTCACAGGCACTGCCATAACAGATGTGTAGTATAGGTAGGTACTGTATGTTTGGCGAGAGCTAATTACGTCTGATTTAGAGAGATATGCGAAACTGTACATAGAGGCAGTTGTGCAAATGCTCTCCAACGTTCTCAGAAATTCTGAAGTCCACGCCTAGGCAGATATGGTACGGATTCTGCCTTGTTGTGCACTATGTCATTTATCAACAACGAACTTCTTATCTGATTTTAATGTGTTCTTTTATTGGAATTTCAGTATTTGGTTGCTGATGCTGTAGCTGATACATCCTGGAGGCAGATTTGGAATTTTCCACCAGTTTTCATGACCATCACAGCGGCCTGCTATTGTGTCCCACAAAGAGGTTCCATCGTCAGGCTGATGACAAAGCTGTGGAATAAGCAGAGTTACATTGTACGCTGTGGAAACCTCCAACAGTGACTCAGGTTGGGGACGTAGCCACTTAGGATCAATTGTGGCACCTCCTTTGCCCAAAATCCCTGGTTGAAGGAGTATATTGATATTATTACGAAAAAAAGGATTTTGTGTTGCGATTTTTAAAGAGGTACTTACAAATTTACGAATAATTAAAATTTGGCAGAAACTGAGAGAATGATAAGAGCTGTCACATATTCATTTACTTTACCCATGGGAAGTGCATTATGGTCAAACAGATTACATCACCAAGCCAAATTTTAAGTGGTTCACAATATTCAGTGTGTAACTAATTCCCGTGGAAATGGCTAAGGATTCAGTGGAATTCACGAAACCTGTCTGTAGCAGTAAGTACGTTCAGAATCTCAAAGCACACTCCATGTGCCTACGTCACTATAAGTTGGCGAAGGAAAATTTCGCCAATAGACCTACTTTGTACGATTGCAGATAGTTTTATGCACCTCATGAAAGGCGATGATCTATATGATGAATCGTGAGGAATTTGCCAAATTTCGATTTACAGCCAATAATCCTTGTGGCATAATACCTCAGAACGAGAAGGGTGTTGGCCTCATGAAAGACAAGGCGCATGAACCAGAGTGTGAAGTTTTGGGGACTCAGATCACAGATGTCTGGATACTGTATAGTTGCAGGAGGCACAAAAAATGGGCTAACAGTGAACACTGTGTACCCTCATAAGCCCTCACGGTCGAAGACAATATGGAATGCTGCTTTGTGGTGCATCTCTGCATATGGTGAAGCAGGTAGTCCATGGATCGAGAGGACAGGAGGTGTATATTGCACTGCAACTGAAAGTCTGTTGTGCCATGATGATAAATACTTCATCTGTGCAGATGGGGTCAGGACCATCCCTTTCTCACACTGTTCGCTTGACTGACTGTGTGTATGTGTATGTGTGTGTGTGTGTGTGTGTGTGTGTGGAATAGATAGATGAGGTGTTTGTCATAGTTGTGTTTATGTGTGTATGACTGCACACTACTGTGTTTTATTACGTGTGCCATGTACACTGCGTGAGCTTTTATGTATGCATGCT
This sequence comes from Schistocerca gregaria, assembly GCF_023897955.1. NCBI lineage: Eukaryota > Metazoa > Arthropoda > Insecta > Orthoptera > Acrididae > Schistocerca > Schistocerca gregaria. The sequence continues at coordinate 431,638,368 of NC_064926.1, forward strand.
TCTTCACCTGTTGCTGCAGTCCGTATTCAGCGTAAATATTGTATGCACTGTAGTGGTTGATCGCTTGATATTGTGTAAATATGATGTATAAAATCGTTCTCCTACTCTGCTTGTACGATACATCTCTGCTTTTCATGAATCATGTTTCAGTCAGCTGTTGCTAGTCTCCTTGATATAGTCTATAAAATCTTTCTCCCCTAAATATGATGTGCTTAAGCAGTCCGTAAGTTGATATACTTATGCTGTCTCGTTTTTGATATAATACAATCTATTGCTAGTGATATTCAATTTCTATATCAATTTTATTATCTGACCCCTTCACCATTAACGTTATAGTAGGATGGATGAAAATATGAACAACCTCTTTTAGAGCATATGTTTTTATTTATACACAATCCTTCAGTTTTACATCACTTGCAAAATAATTGTTTTCTATATGCCCTGAATTCGCCATGAATCGTATTTAGCCCTATAGACGCAATTACATATCTGGACATTCCTTCACTAAATTCAATATTCACACTGTTTATAGCTAGAGCCTCAACGCCAACGTTGTTTTGAACTGGAGGAACCCAAGGATAATGTATTGCTCCACTTGTTCTAAGCTTACAGAGTTGTTCTGCAAATACTGAACAAGTTCATTGTACACCTCTGTCACATATGGATGCTAGTGACACAACCTTTCTGTTGCAGCTGATAATTGACCAAGCACATCCCTATGTTTAGCAGTACTTGAATGTTTTAAATATATACTTATGTCCCATAAGTTGATTCTAGTATTATCTCACAGTACATATCTACTATAGACACCATATGACCATATGTGAGTCAATAAGGGTATGAAAGATGTCATTCACATCCATCATCTTCCTGTAATATATCCCATCATACTTCACACATAGTCCCACTCATCCCATGAATAGTGCACTGTAGCACCAAAATAGTGTGCATTTTCCACCTCTTTACTTACTTCAAGGTCGTTGTCATGTGGTAGGCCTAATTTCATGCGTTTAGAACCACTAGGTTTCATAATGTACATGTTGGCCAGTAACATTACTCGACCGTAACTTAGCTTCTGCAGCTGTGTTGCGGCATGGTCTAATGAAACTAGGTCTGAAAATTCAGGAAGATACGCTGTAGACAATGACTGCTGCTTCTCCTGTGGTTCATGCAGGAACATCTGCATGTCCTTCATCAGCGTTGGGTGAGAGGGTGCTGCTGCTGCTGCGGCTGCTGCAGTTGCGCTACTGCGTGGATCATAACTGCTGTTGTGATATGTGCAATGCCTGCATGTTGTTATCTGAAACAATAACAACAAAGCACCAAGTACAACAACGTACACGTTTAACAATAATAAGCGTCATAATTACAGGTGAAATGATTAAACACCTGATGATAGTCTTCTTTCTCCTATCTGGTCGCGGATCGTATTGCTGCTAGCAGTACTTCATGTTGAACAGCGAAGGTCAACACTCATGCAATGCAATTAAAACTGCTCAGAGATTGGGAAGCTTGCGCGCAATTGCGTGGCAGTATGAAAAATTTCTCAAACAATGACAAACATGCAGTGGGCAAGTGTGAAACATAGGGGGTGCAGAGAGTGGAGGTGTGGGGGTGCCCTTCACAAAGCAATGGCGCTATGTAGTCAGGGTCCTGGGAGCCACCTTGGTGGTCACGGATGGATGTGATTATTCCGGATTTCTGGCAATGGCCTTTATAAAAAAAAATGTTCTTATAAGGAATTTCTGATGCTGAGAGGGCATTTCCTGCCAGAACCTGCACTTAGCCACGACTTATAATCGGAAAGGAGAGGACTTGTATTTCGCGATCCAAACTATTCAGGCATCCCACTGTAACATGGAACTGACCACTATACGTTACACACCCGTGATTACTAATGGAGGCGAAGAGTTTTGTTTTGTCAGTAGAGAAGTAGTGATAGCGGAATGGGTCACTTATGATTTCGAACATGGACTAGTTATTGGATGTCACCTGAGTAACAAATCCGTCAGGGACTTTTCAGCCCCTCTGAAACTGACCGGTTCGACTGGTGGAGACGTGACTGCGAAGCTAAAAAGAGTAGGAACAATGCCCCTTAAACCAAAACATGTCACTCCTTATGTACTAGGGACATTTAACCAATGTGAAGGGTGGTTGTAATAAATAGCAAGAAATCAGCGGAAGGAATCATTTTTGAGTGATACCTGAAGAAGCTAGAGCAGTTACTAAGTGAGGGTAGTTAAAGATAACAGCACACAACTGTCGAGAAGCTCCTAATAAAACACACATTTCCGTGGAACGCTTGAGGTCTTGTAAAGAGCGAAGCCACTGTACTGGAAACGCATGATTTGGAGTGATGAATCACACTATAATCTCTGGCAAGCCGATGAAAGATATTCGGACAGATGCCATGAGAATATTTCCCGCCATCACAGACAGGGCTAACAGAACGTGGTGTTATGGTATGAATGTCTTTCTCTGGGCTATGGTGTGGTTGCCTCATTGCCCTTAGGGAAATTCTAAATACGAAGGATATGAACAAATTTTACACCATATCATACCGCGAACAACAGCGGAGCAGTGCGGAGGCAATGACTGTTTTAGTACCATGGAAATGACCGCGTCGCGCAGGATCAGCCGAGCGGTCGAAGCGCTGCAGTTGTGGACTGTGCGGCTGGTCCCGGCGGAGGTTCGAGTCCTCCCTCGGGCATGGGTGTGTGTGTTTGTCCTTAGGATAATTTAGGTTAAGTCGTGTGTAAGCTTAGCGACTGCTGACCTTAGCAATTAAGTCCTATAAGATTTGACATGCATTTTTTTAAATGAACGCTGTCAAAAGGCAGCATTTGTGAGGCAATTGATTGTCAACATAACGTTCCAGAAACGGAGAGGCCTGTCCAGTTGCCAAACCTAAATCCAATAAAACATCTTTCAGTTGAGTTAGAACGTCGACTTCGCACCAGACCACGGCGTCCAACTTCAATAGCTTCTCTGGTATCGGCTCTTAGACTCCCACTCCTCCAAAAGATACTGAGATAGCGCATTGAGAGTGTCACCAGCAGATTTCAAGTTGTCATAAATGTGGACACACCTCATACTAATATCGACTATTAGGTGTTCTGATACATTTGATCGTGTAGTGTGAAATGCAGAGTACCAATAGGAAGTAAAGAATTTCTGGCATTAAGCGTAAATCTGTCTGTGTGGGTACCCTTTAATAAATTGTGTACCTCAAATGTAGCCTTGAATAAAAGTGAATCTTAGACAGTAAATGGTTCACAGAAGGAGAGAAAGGGACCGTTTGAAAAGTGGTGCTGCAGAACAATAGTGTAGACAAGTATATTGGATAAGTAATGAGGAGGAGTGGAATCTAACCGGAACGAAAATGAATTTATAACACAATATGACTTAAAGAAGGGAACAGCTGATAGGAAACACCCTGAGACGTCAAGGACTCGTCCTTTGCGTAACTAAGGGAAGTGAGTGGAAGGTTTAACAAATGTAGAGGTAAAACAAGTCTTACCTGTAGTTAGCATAGTCAAAGAAATGCAGACTGCGATAATTAAGTTGAGATTAAGAGGCTTTCACGGGATAGACTAGCGAAGGTAGCTGCAACACATGAGTCTGTGGCCCACTGACAGCAACATGATTGTTTTCAGAAGCATTTGCCCTGATAACAAAATAATCTCTCTCTATACATTTCGATACAACAATTTCAGTTTTGCTCGTCCCTGAATTTATCTGACAGTTCCTACCTTAAAAACGCTCTTCGTAATATTATACATACATCCTAGCAGTACAGCAGCACGAACTGTCTCCATTCATATCACGATTATAACTGCATGATTTTGTCCATCTAGGAGAAAGTGAACTGCTCTTGCATGACGAGTCTTCAATTCAGGTCCTACTGTATCTTCCAGTTGAGTGGTGAATTATTGAAACCACTGTAATTAATTTGTCTCCTCTTAATGGGAGTTCAAAGCGAAAAAGAGGGACAAAAAACAGGGAAAGCTTCTTAACAGCACCAGCCTGCCGCTGCCCATAAATGTAGCCCGCGGCCCTCTGCGTCCAGGAAACTTTGTGGTAAATTATTAATTCGACTACCATTAGTGATTTAGAAGCCCCCTTTCTCTGGAAATCGATGGCGGGATGATGGAGTCATGTTTATAAGATTTTTGCTTCCCCTTAAAGAGCACACACCCTTAACCGACAGTCTTATCTGATTGTTTATGAGTTATCTGATAGTCGCTAGAAAAACGAAACGTCTCTCATTAAATATACGGAGCGCTGTGGTTGATATGTAACAGACAGTTGCTTATATCTTGGCTACTGAACCGTAATATTTATAAACGACAATTGAAATGAGAAATAGAGAGAATTAAAGAGAATGAATAGCTCTCTCATTTTCAGATTCAAATGTTGCATATACTGTGGAAGCTGAATATATGCTGCGTCGATTTGAAACACTTTGGTGGTAAAATTCTCACACTGCCTATTTTGACGTTTTTGAAAAGCGCGAATCTGTAAAAGTATTGTAACGAATTGTATGCTTCTCATGTAGCAGAAATCATTCTGATCTCTCCTCTTTGGCCAAGAAGCAACGTTCTAAAAACTAATTTTTGCATATTTGTAACAGTAGGACTTTTTTCTATGAGACGGTACTAGATTCTTCGATGCAAAGTTTGCAGTAATGGCTCTTTTTCATGTCGTTCCATATATCGGCCTGTATTTACATTGTGTTGTGTACGAGGCCGTTTTCAACGTTTAGGGAAGGTCTCTTTTCACACTGTGGTTAAGGAAATTGATTGGAGAAGTAATGGAAGTATTCGAAGACACTTAACTCTGGCGTGTTATCTTACTCTTCAGTGGAAATAATGATACCATTATAACTGATCAATTGTCTTCTACATTCAAAGTCCAACAGCAGTCATACAGTCGATAAGTGCTCTTTTGTTTGTCGTTCCTATTCAAATCTAAATCTGCATATAATGAGAATAGATATAAGAAACATAGAAAATAAGAAGGAATGCGAAATATGTCCAAATAGAGAAGAAATTAAAGAAACAGTAAGGAAATTTCCTGCAATATTGGCGACGATAGTCTAATAAAGCAGATCGCCTGGTACCTCCTTGAGTTCGAAACGTTAAAAGAATTTGGGAAATATAAAATAAAAAGAAGAAAAAGCAAGTGAAATCTTCTATAAGAAGAAATTGCTATATTAGGAAGTTTCTTAAGACAGATGCAGTAAGAAAATGGATATGAAGTTGTCTGAAGAGGGTATAGGGACTTTTTAAAAAGAAGAAAGAGAATTAAGAGAGCAAATGAGAGGGAATTGAAATTGTCGTTCTCAAAACTGAAGGAAAGAAACAGTGGTTAGGACGTAGTATAATTTTGACAATATAAAATGATTTCTAGTTCATTACAGTTTCTTTTTGTATCAAACACTCCACATTTCACTCCATTTTTCACTTTTGCTTATCCTTCGACAAATCCAAATAATTGTATCCTTTTGTAACGCCACATCTCAAACTCTTCGGTCTTCTTCTTTTCAATTCTTCTCATTTCTCGGTATTGTGTTTCGTGGGCTCGGAGTAGCGTCCTTACATCATAATCAAGCGTCTTCGGTCCCGGGTTCGATCTCAACCACTGCCTAAATTTTGATAAATAATCAGCATTGACGGCCGAAGACTTCCGGCATAAGAAGTCAGCCTCATTCTGCTAACGGCCTTGTCAAAGAGGGCGGAGGAGCGGATAGAGGTCCAGGGCACTCTCTTGTCCTAGGGGTGGAAAATTGCCTCTAAAGGCGGAAAAGCAGCAATGATCAACGACATGAGGATGTAGAAGGCCATGGAAACCAATGTATTAAAAACATGTAACGTGTATCCACAGGACATGTGGCCTGTGGTTGAAGAAGTGTCATGATGATCTCTCCATTGGAAAAAGATTCCGGAATAGTCCCCATTCGGATCTCCAGGAGGGGACTATCAAGATGGAGGTCACCATGAGAAAAAGATTGAATAATCAACGAAAGGATAATGTTCTACGAGTCGGGGCGTGGAATGTCAGAAGCTTGAACGTGGTAGGGAAACTAGAAAATCTGAAAAGGGAAATGGAAAGGCTCAATCTAGATACAGTAGGGGTCAGTGAAGTGAAGTGGAAGGGAGACAAGGATTTCTGGTCAGATGACTATCGGGTAACAGCTGCAGAATACGGTATAACAGGTGTAGGATTCGTTATGAATAGGAAGGTAGGGCACAGGGTGTGTTACTTGGAACAGTTCAGTGACCGGGTTGTTCTAATCAGAAACGACAGCAGACCAACATCGACAACGATAGTTCAGGTATACATGCCGACGTCGCAAGCTGAAGATGAACAGATAGAGAAAGTGTATGAGGATATTGAAAGGTTAATGCAGTATGTAAAGGGGGACGAAAATCTAATAGTCATGGGCGACTAGAATGCAGTTGTAGGGGAAGGAGTAGAAGAAAACGTTACAGGAGAATATGGGCTTGGGACAAGCAATGAAAGAAGAGAAAGACTAATTGTAACAAGTTTCAGCTAGTAATAGCGAATACCCTGTTCAAGAATCACAAGAGGTAGAGGTATACTTGGAAAAGGCCGGGAGATACGGGAATATTTCAATTAGATTACATCATGGTCAGACAGAGATTCCGAAATCAGATACTGGATTGTAAGGCATACCCAGGAAAAGATATAGACTCAGATCACAATATAGTAGTGATGAAGAGTAGGCTGAAGTTCAAGACATTAGTCAGGAAGATCAATACGCTAAGAAGTGGGACACGGAAGTTCTAAGGAATGACGAGATACGTTTGAAGTTTTCTGTCACTATAGATACAGCAATAAGGAATAACGCAGTAGGCAGCACAGTTGAAGAGGAATGGACATCCCTAAAAAGGGCCATCACAGAAGTTTGGAAGGAAAACATAGGTACAAAGAAGGTAGCTGCGAAGAAACCATGGGTAACAGAAGAAATACTTCAGTTGATTGATGAAAGGAGGAAGTACAAACATGTTCCGGGAAAATCAGGAATACAGAAATACAAGTCGCTGAGAAATGAAATAAATAGGAAGTGCAGGGAGGCTAAGACGAAATGGCTGCAGGAAAAATGTGAAGACATCGAAAAAGATATGATGGTCGGAAGGACAGACTCAGCACACAGGAAAGTCAAAACAACCGTTGGTGACATTAAAGCGACGGTGGTAACATTAAGAGTGCAACGGGAATTGCACTGTTAAATGCAGAGGAGAGAGCAGATAGGTGGAAAGAATACATTGAAAGGCTCTATGAGGATGAAGATTTGTCTGATGTGATAGAAGAAGAAACTGGAGTCGATTTAGAAGAGATAGGGGATCCAGTATTAGAATCGGAATTTAAAAGAGCTTTGGAGGACTTACGGTCAAATAAGGCAAAATGGATAGATAACATTCCATCAGAATTTCTAAAATCATTAGGGGAAGTGGCAACAAAACGACTATTCACGTTGGTGTGTAGAATATATGAGTCTGGCGACATACCATCTGACTTCCGGAAAAGCATCATCCACACAATTCCGAAGACGGTAAGAGCTGACAAGTGCGAGAATTATCGCACAATCAGCTTAACAGCTCATGCATCGAACCTGCTTAGAAGAATAATATATAGAAGAATGGAAAAGAAAATAGATAATGCGCAAGGTGACGATCAGTTTGGCTTTAGGAAAAGTAAAGGCACGAGAGAGGCAATTCTGACGTTACGGCTAATAATGGAAGCAAGGCTAAAGGAAAATCAAGACACGTTCATTGGATTTGTCTACCTGGAAAAAGCGTTCGACAATATAAAATGGAGTAAGCTGTTCGATATTCGGAAAAAAGTAGGGGTAAGCTATAGGAAGAGACGGGTCATATACAATATGTACAACAACCAAGAGGGAATAATAAGAGTGGAGGATCAAGAAGGAAGTGCTCGTATTAAGAAGGGAGTAAGACAAGGCTGTAGCCTTTCGCCCCTACTCTTGAATCTGTACATCGAGGAAGCAATGATGGAAGTAAAAGAAAGGTTCAGGAGTGGAATTAAAATACAAGGTGAAAGGATATCAATGATACGATTTGCTGATGACATTGCTATCCTGAGTGAAAGTGAAGAAGAGTTAAATGATCTGCTGAACGGAATGAACAGTCTAATGAGTACACAGTATGGTTTGAGAGTAAATAGGAGAAAGACGAAGGTAATGAGAAGTAGTAGAAATGAGAACAGCGAGAAACTTTACATCAGGATTGAGGGTCACGAAGTCAATGAAGTTAAGGAATTCTGCTACCTAGGCAGTAAAATAACCAATGACTGACGGAGCAAGGAGGACATCAAAAGCAGACTCGCTATGACAAAAAAGGAATTTCTGGCCAAGGGAAGTCTACTAATATCAAATACTGGCCTCAAGTTGAGGAAGAAATTTCTGAGGATGTACGTCTGGAGTACAGCATTGTATGGTAGTGAAACATGGACTGTGGGAAAACCGTAACAGAAGAGAATCGAAGCATTTGAGATGTGGTGCTATAGACGAATCTTGGAAATTAGGTGGACTGATAAGGTAAGGAATGAGGAGGTTCTACGCAGAATCGGAGAAGAAAGGAATATGTGGAAAACGCTGATAAGGAGAAGGGACAGGATGATAGGACATCTGCTAAGACATGAGGGAATGACTTCCATGGTACTAGAGGGAGCTGTAGAGGGCAAAAACTGTAGAGGATGACAGATATTGGGAAACGTCAACCAAATAATTGAGGACGTAAGTTGCAAGTGCTCCTCTGAGATGAAGAGGTTAGCACAGGAAAGGAATTCGTGGCGGGCCGCATCAAACCAGTAAGCATACTGATGAGGAAAAAAAAAAAAAAAAAAAAAAAAAATTCTCAGTTCTCTCTTCACAAAGTAAATGTTACGATTCCTACTATCCTCCCTACTTCGCTGGGAATGCTTTGCCTGCCCGCTATAGTCTCTTTCTTACGTCTGTCTTGCTTTATTCGTTATGCGTAAATTTCCCTCCGAGTTAGCAGAACTACTTTGTCATCCATACGCCCACATGATTTCGTCTTAAGTACGCCACTGGTCTCGATTCTGTTACTCCGCAATATTTTCGTCTTTACATTTTCTTTGCACAATACTGTTAATCACATTAGGAAGTTCCGTAACTCTCACAGAGGATAGACAAGTTGTCAGAGTATCTTGAATATTAATCTCTCGTCAGAAACGTATTATTTCACTTTCTTCTTCGACGTAACAGGTAAAGTACAAACGCTGCATGGCTCTGCATTCTTCTGAAGGTTTCATAGTGATTTCTGCACTTTAAATTGTTGTCCGTTTCTTCTAAATCGACAGATCCATTCACAGTACCTCATTTGTCTTCACCCTTATCCTGATTTAAAACGTCAGAATCAGGACTGCTTCTCTGGAATGTTAACGTTTCCTTGCAAACAGCAACTCAGATGCATGAGCTGTCTACCTGACGATGCAATAGCTCTCATTTAACTGGCTTTCCGGCGCGCGGTTCTAGGCGCTGCAGTCCAATAGCTCTCATTTAACTGGCTTTCCGCCGCGCGGTTCTAGGCGCTGCAGTCCGGAACCGCGCGGCTGCTACGGTCGCAGGTTCCAATCCTGCCTCGGGTGTGGATGTGTGTAATGTCTTTACGTTAGTTAGGTTTAAGTAGTTCTAAGTTCTAGGGGACTGATGACCCCAGCTGTTAAGTCCCATAGTGCTCAGAGCCACTTTTTGAACTGGCTTTCCTACCTTCGCGGTTGTGTGGATAATGTTCTCTCAAAAGTAGAACGGCCTTGTTGCACACTCAGTTTTCTTTCTTTAATTTTGAAAAAAATTGTTGAGGATTGTGGTTACATGTTAGCGCTCTGCTCTTCGTGTTTCGTATCGCGATCCTCCACCGACATTTGTTTAATGATCTCTCAAATGGCTGTAATTCTCAATGATTCATCATTTATTACCTGTGGTGGAGTAATATCATACAGTGCATCGCCAGCAATGGGGAGTGAATCTTTGAGAATCCCGTCAGTTCGAGCCATCGGAATACCATAAAAATTGTTAAACAAACGTCGTCCTAAGGTCTCGAGACAGAAACCTATAGAAATTTTATCAATTCCTTTTTCCTTGTTTGCGTTAAAATGTGTATAAGCTATTTTATACATTTATCCTATTAGAGCATCACCTATGTGCTCCAAGCACAATATTGGTTCTTATTTAATCACTTATGAAACACCTCTTCCAATCAAGTGACCTTTAACAGTCTTTCAGCCCAATAATCTCTTGAGAATTTAACAGTGTATTTCCCCGAGCACACTTAATGTTGGCGCATTAGCACTTTAACTCTTCAAAAGCTGCTTTTATTACTCTACGCAGTGAATCAGTCCTTCTACGCGAGCACTTAGAGTTGTTCTTCTTCTTGGCTTTTTTTCTGCAGCTATTTCGTTTCAATTTCTTCGGATTTCCTCTGTAGCTGCATTCTTTTCATTTTCTATTTGGTATTTCATTCTTTCATCAATCTATTGAAATATTTCTTGTGTTACCGTCGTTTTCTTCTACTTACTTTTGTTATATCTGTAATTCTCTGCGAAGCTCTTGAGATCAGCTTTTTTGTGTTAGTGTTCTCATCTGACAAAGGTAATGTGATATTGTGCAATATCTGCAGCTCATCTTATTACGAAAGCAACTCCAAAAACACATCATTGTTCCTCAACACCTTAGCAGCTCCTTCCAGTGTTCAGTGATTCAGCACGTTTTCCCTCCAGCCGGTGGTTCTTAATTTTTCAATTTGCCAGACATGCAGCAAAAGCTTGTATCTTCAAAGCTTGTGCCTTCTCGTTAATTATGATGCTGTCTTACAAATCACCTTCCTTACCATGTACTGCGGTTAGGCGCGCTAGGCAGTTCATATAAAACCCAAATGAATGTGACTACTTTTAAAGATAAAAATGTGTGCAACGGATAACATCCTTGCACACCAAACAAATGCAAGATGGGGTGGCGCGGAGGGGGGGGGGGGAGGGGGGGTCGGTAACTTGCGTGTTACAAGCGTGCGTGAGATATGGACCAATGATAGTAAAATGAAATGTACAGATCGGGACATGTTAACTGTTGCGAAGACTGTCCACGAATGCCCTGTGTTCATGCTACAGTTAATGCAGTACGGTGTTTGACTAAGGTCGTTGTGTAACCCATTACAGCGGCCTTAAATGTCGTACAGCTACATTACTGCAAGACATCATTTCAGTATTTGTAAACCTGTCGTAAGTTCCTATGGGACCAAACTGCTGCGGTTATCAATCTTTGGGCTTACACACTACTTAACTAATTTACGCTAAGGACAACACACACACCCATGCGCAAGGGAAGATTCGAACCTCCGACGGGAGGAGCGGCTCGGACCGTGGCAAGGCGCCCCTGACCGCGCGGCTACCCCGCGCGGCACGTCAATCAGCGCTTAACGATCGTGGACGAGCATCTGGATGGCTCCAAGCCGGTCAATGTGTCACTATTGTGGTCACAGCAAGGCGTATGTTCTGAAGCTTCATCTCACAAGTAAAAAACGCATTTTAAGGTGGTAATGCTATGCGAAAGCATGCCGGTGGTCGTAGGTCCACCACCTCACCGCATGAGAATCGATACGTAGACCTAGTGGTGAAACGGAACAGACACCTCACTCCTCGTCACATTGCTGCATATCTTGATTTGCTACGGTTACACGTATCTCTGGCAGAACCACCTCGCGGTGGTTAAGGCAGGCTGGTCTACAGTCTCAAAAGCCTTTTAAATTCATCCCACATAAGGCATGTCGTGGGTGAGAAAGGTTTGGTTGGTGTAAGGAGCACGTTAGTTGGGGTGAGCAAGGGTCATGCAGAGTGACGTCCTCTGACGAATCCCGTTTCACTGTGGCAATCAATTCTGGCCACCACTTACTCCGGGGAGAGAGGAGAACACATTGCACACCACAGAATGTTCATGAACGTCATCGGAATGATACAGCAGTTATTATGTGGGCAGGTATTATGCACAATGGTGCCAGATACCATTACAGCAGAGTGTTACGGCCAAGAGATTGTTCTGAATCGTATCCGTCTTTTCAAGGGTGTGGTCTTTTCCGACTTCCTGTTCACAGAGGACAATGAGCGCCCATACATAAACATATGACGTGTCAAACTTGAAAATGAAGATACTGAATGTGTGTAACGGCTTGCTTAGTACTCAGACCTAAACCCTAAGGAGCGTGCCCGCGATTGTCTTAGAGACGTGTTTCTGAGCGAACACTCCTTCGCCGAACCGTGAACGGCTGAAAACTGCCTTGAGTTGGGGATGACACAATATGCTCCAAGGACTCCTCAACAGGTTGATATCGAACATGAATAACAGGTGCAAAATTTGAATTAGTGGTTGTGGAGGGCATAAAAGAAGGTTGTATACATAGAAGAACCCTGGAGATGCTATAAGGTTTCAGATAGATTATATAATGGAGAGACAGAGATTTAGGAACCAGGTTTTAAATTGTAAGACATTTCCAGGGGCAGATGTGGACTCTGACCACAATCTATTGCTTATGAACTGTAGATTAAAACTGAAGAAACTGCAAAAAGGCGGGAATTTAATGGGATGGGACCTGGATAAACTGAAAGAACCAGAGGTTGTACAGAGTTTCAAGGGGAGAATAAGGGAACAATTGACAGGAATGGGGGAAAGAAATACAGTAGAAGAAGAATGGGTAGCTTTGAGGGATGGAGTAGTGAAGTCAGCAGAGGATAAAGTAGATAAAGAGATGAGGGTTGCTAGAAATCCTTGTGTAATTGAATAGTGAACTTAATTGATGAATGGAGAAAATATAACAATGCAGTTAATGAAGCAGGAAAAATGGAATACAAACGTCTCAAAAATGAGATCGCCAGGAAGTGCAAAATGGCTAAGCATGGATGGCAAGAAGATAAATGTAAGGAAGTAGAGGCTTATCTCACTAGGGGCAAGATAGATACTGCCTACAGGACAATTAGAGAAACCTTCGGAGAAAAGAGAACCACTTGCATGAATATCAAGAGCTCAGATGGAAACCCATTTCTAAGCAAAGAAGGGAGAGCGGAAAGGTGTAAGGACTATATAGAGGGCTTACACAAGGGCGATGTACTTGAGGACAATATTATGGAAATGGAAGAGGATGTAGATGAATATGAAATGGGAGATATGGTACTGCGTGAAGAGTTTGACAGAGCACTGAAAGGCGTGAGTCGAAACAAGGCCCCGGGAGTAGACAGCATTCCATTACAACTACTGACAGCCATGGGAGAGCCAGTCCTGACAAAACCATCTGGTGAGCAAGATGTACGAGACAGGCGAAACACCCTCAGACTTCAAGAAGAATATAATAATTCCAATCCCAAAGAACGCAGGTGTTGACGGAAGTGAAAATTACCGAACTATCAGTTTCATAAGTTACGGATGCAAAATACTAACGCGAATTCTTTACAGACGAATAGAAAAACTAGTAGAAGCCAACCTCGGGGAAGATCAGTTTGGAACACGTGAGGCAATACTGACCGTACGACTTATCTTAGAAGCTAGATTAAATAAGGTCAAACCTACGTTTCTAGTATTTGTAGACTTAGAGAAAGCTTTTTACAATGTTGACTGGAATACTTTCTTTCAAATTCTGAAGGTGGCAGGGGTAAAATACAGGGAGTGAAAGGCTATTTACAATTTCTACAGAAACCAGATGGCAATTAGAAGAGTCGAGGGACACGAAAGGGAAGCAGTGGTTGGGAATTGAGTGAGACAGTGTTGCAGCCTCTCCCTAATGTTATTCCATCTGTATATTGAGCAAGCAGTGAAGGGAACAAAAGAAAAATTCGGAGTAGGTATTAAAATCAACGGAGAAGAAATAAAAACTTTGAGGTTTGCGATGACACTGTAATTCTGTCAGAGACAGCAAAGGACTTGGAAGAGCAGTAGAAACATAATGGATAGTGTCTTGAAAGCAGGATATAAGATGAATATCAACAAAAGCAAAACGAGGATAATGGAATGTAGTCGAATTAAGTCGGGTGATGCTGAGTGAATTAGATTAGGAAATGAGACACTTAAAGTAGTAAATGAGTTTTGCTATTTGGGGAGCAAAATAACTGATGATGGTCGAAGTAGAGAGGATATAAAAATTAGACTGGCAATGGCAAGGAAAGCGTTTCTGAAGATGAGAAATTTGTTAACATCGAGTGTAGATTTTAGTGTCAGGAAGTCGTTTCTGAAAGTATTTGTATAGAGTGTAGCCATGTGTGGAAGTGAAACATGGACGATAAATAGTTTGGACAGGAAGAGAATAGAAGCTTTTGAAATGTGATGCTACAGAAGAATGCTGAAGATTAGATGGGTAGATCACATAACTAATGAGCAGGTATTGAGTAGGATTAGGAGAAGAGAAATTTGTGGCACAACTTGACTAGAAGAAGGTATCGGTTGGTAGGACATGTTCTGAGGCATCAAGGGATTACCAATTTAGTACTGGAGGGCAGCGTGGAGGGTGAAAATCATAGAGGGAGACGAAGAGATGAATACGCTAGGTAGATTCAGAAGTAGTTACTGGGAGATGAAGAAGCTTGCACAGAATAGAGTAGCATGGAGAGCTGCATGAAACCAGTCTCTGGACCGATGACCATAACAACAACAACGAGGGCAAGTTTCTCAATAAGAGTCCTATTTGACCTTTACGTTTGGAATCTGACCTGTGTCAAATATGAGAGTTTCTTTTATCTATTATCTTACTTTCTCATGGTGAAATTTCATTTTTATTTACAAATATACCACCCCATCTCTTTTATGTATGTACTTTGATACATGTCGTCCATCTTTTCTTGTGATTATTCCTGTCCACCAATGTCTCTTTTCCTCAGCAGATGTCAAACAGAGTACGCAGTGACAAATTCCATTATAAATAAATGCTGAATTTATTTTCTTCTGAGATTGAACTGAGTATTACTAATCTCTCTAGAAGCATTTCCGAATGTTATCTCCAGGAAGACAACAGAGGGTTGGAATACACTGTAATACATACCGGGAAATGAGAAACTATCCCTGTTTGGATACAAGCCTACCACTCGAAAACGAAAAAACACAATATACGCTAGTTACCTACACCATATTATTTACAACGAATCATGTTATCATATTGATAACATTACAGAACTATAAGGACGCTAGTAACAAAAGTGTGCGATGATCCTAGACGCGTGTGTGTCATTACAGACCTTGCGTTAAACCCGATATTTATAAATAAGTCATATTTATGCTGTCCTCTAGCACACCTCTCGCAACATATACATGTAGAAAATGTTTTCAGTATTCGAGTGTACACTTGTACTTTCCATTACTTTGGCTTAAAAAAAAATCAACATTTAAGATAGACTCGCTGATTCAAGCTATTATACAGCAACAAAATATTACTAGGAACACCTTTAGACTTACTGCCATTTCAGTACATAGTCTCTCTCAAAGCAGCATTTACATGTTTAATTTTCCTTTTTGTGGTCCGGAATTGACAGTGAAATGTGACTGAGGTGGGAGAGAGCTACGCATAAATAACTTGATTGTGTCCCCGAGAGTTTTCTGGCAGTGCTTTTGAAGTTGCAAAATTTGTTCATATTCTTCATACGGTGACTGCAATAAGTTTGTTATCAAAAATGGAATTACTATGCTTATTTGTCAACTATGGTTTTATATCAGAGGCAGGATTGTATTTATAGAATTCCATTATGTTCACGTTCACCTCAACAATGGAGAGGGAACGAGAAAAAGTTAATTGCGACGCAAATGCCGGGGGCTAAAACCTAATCAGTGCGACGCTATTTATGTGACGGTTTAACGAAAGCGGTGCACAGCTTGTGCAACGGGCTGCGACCGCAATATTGCAACAAAATACTCTCTCACCGTCCAACCCCACCTCCCACCTGCCATAGCCTGTTTATTATCTCTCTCTCTATCCTCCACCACTTCCCCCCCCCCCCCTCTCTCTCTCCCTCTCACACACATACTCATACAGACTCACACACTGTCCTAAATGCTCACTTATTCACTCACGCAGGTACTATCTCTGTTCACTTGCACATCTCTATCTCTGTCGCACACTTACACACGCTCATTCTCACACATGCACTGATGGAAATGCACCGGGACACCTCCTATTTGTCGACACGGCATGTATAATTAAAACAGTGGTCAGGTTAAAACGGTTAATTCCGGTGAAGCCCGCGAGACTACGTAGCGAGTCCCCTCTCCCTCTCGGGTAATTTGCAGTAACAAATTAGTTTCTTTCTGCAGAGACTACTAATGTAGTTACAGTTCTATGGCAACTGCACTCACAGTGCACAAGTGAAGCGTCAAGAACATTGACACACCATTCACAACCTATTAATGAGAGACGAATTTAAACTCCTGTACCAGTATACTGGTATTATGATTGCACAAGGCTATAGGTTATGAACTGAGTAGTGTTTAACAACGCAAGCAGTTTCATTCTCATACATTGCTACAATATTTTCATCCCTGTGTTTCTATTGAGGTTCGACACAATGGAGAACATAAAATTCGTTTGCATTTTTGTTGCAACAAACACGTGAAGTAGTCTTCATAATTTATAGAGGGTAGCACAATACACTTCAGAGTTGATCGGTGCACCATGAGGAAGGATACCAAACAGAATAAACCCTTATGTCTCAAATTAAGACCGTAGCTTAACTTAACCGGGTGACGGTGCCTTTCTCAACTCCTTCATCGGAGGAGAGGTGGTCAGGTGCCATTACGTGGATTGCGGTTTCGTTCCGATTCGAATTGATGAACCCATGTTTCATCGCCTGTGAAGATAATAGACAAGAAATTGTCATGGTCAGCCTCGCAACGTACAAGAAATTCCGCGCAGATGGTCCTTCATTCCTCTTAATGATCTTCTGCTTGACGCTGAGGAACCCAGCTGGCATATCCTTCGAGTACCCCAACCGGTGAACGAGTGTATCAGCATCACCATCAGAGACGTAAAGTTGTGCAGCGAGTGATCAATCGATCACCTGAAATCTGAGTGTCCGCACGCTCCAACATTACAGCCGTCATTCATGTGTGCGACTGTGCGGCTGGTCCCAGCGGAGGTTCGAGTTCTCCCTCGGGCATGGGTGTGTGTGTTTGTCCTTAGGATAATTTAGGTTATGTAGTGTGTAAGCTTAGGGTCTGATGACCTTAGCAGTCCCATAAGATTTCGCACACATTTGACTATTTGAACTGATGTGTGCTATGGGCACGAAGGGTATGGTACAGATTTCCGCGACCTTGTAGCGATGATGGCTGGCGCCTCTCCCAACGACTCACCGTGCTTTTGTGCATGTCAGGTCTCCGAAGACATTATCCCAACTTCTATGAATATCTTTCATGCTCTGTTTTTCCGTCACAAGAAAGTCAACGACAGCGCTCTGCATGGAATGCAATTCCATTACACATGCCAGTTTCCGCCACTGAACGGAAATTCATCAATTTATAGAGACTGAAGCGGGAATATTCCACGATGTCTCACTACAAATTTAGCATTTTTTTCAACCGAAATTGGCCTCGAAAAATTGTCTTCTATTACTTATTGAACACGCTTCGTAATTTTTATTAATTGACCATTGCTAGGAAAATCGAATTCACGAAAATATCTAAACAAGTTTTGTTGCGAATATAGTAGTGTGAATTTCCTTTCGTGCCTCCTATACTACACAATGGGAATGGAAATTAATTTTGTGTAGTGCCCACAAATTTTTTTCCAAAATTTTAGTGCTTATATGCTGACATTCAGTAACAGTGGTGCAGTTTGCCAGAATGTACACTGTCAAGTAAAGTCTTCACGACCATCTGCTTAGTTACGTGTTGGTCCACCTTCGGAAAGCTATACAACAGTAACTCGGCATCGCACCATTTCAACAAGCTCTTGGTGTTTTTTCCGTAGGTATGCAGTACCTAATGTTTATAGCCAGGTGACGCTATTCCCGAAAATTATGGGCCTGACACTGTACACCGACACTTATACGGTTGAAAGGTGCCTTCACCGACAGGGAGGACTGCTGTGCGCTGTGGAATTCGCGTCAGGTAGGACTGAGGGGTGACATCGAAAAAGTTCAAAGAAGGACAGCTCGTTTTGTATTATCGCGAAATAGGGGAGATAGTGCCCAGACATGAAACTTGAATGGGAGTGGCAATCATAAAAACAAAGGCTTTTTGCTTGAGACCGGATCTTTTCATGATATTTCAATCATCAGTTTCCCCCTCCGATTGCCAAAACATTCTGTAGGCACCCACCTACATAGGGAGAAGTGATCAGCACGATACAAATCAGGTTTCGCACAGAAAAATTTAAGTGCACGTTTTTCCAGCGCGCCGTTCGAGAGTGAAAGGGTAGGTAGACTGCTTGATGCTGATTCATTGAACCCTCTGCTAGGCACTTTATTGAGAATAGCAGAGTAATTACGTAGATGTGAGTGTAGAAGGCGTCAAGCACGAAAAGATCCAGGTGGTCTGCAAATAATTTTCGAGAAGTTCACAGCTAACATTGTGCCTCCGATTACTACGTTAAAACCCATGGAGATCACGATAAATGTCTCTCATTGCACAATACCGGTAATACGAGGTGAACGTTTCGTAGAGCCGTTCGCCTGCATGACGGTGTATCTCGGCGAAACTATCGACCAGTTTAGCAAGTCACGTGGTTCACCTGACAACGCAACACGCTATTACTGATCTGCTGTCCAATCTATATGATTCCTTGCCCACTATAAAGGGATTAACGATGCCTTTGCGTAAACGTGGGATCACTCAGCGGTCGTCTGATGTCGATATGTTAGACAAAGTGTGCTGAAAGATGTACTCAGAAGCACTCGTGTTCGCACCAACATTGTAGCCCATAGTCAGATTGGCAGCAGATCGCAGCTACTCTCGATTTTCAGAGTAGGAAATCCTCCGATGTGCATGATCTGTGATGCTGTCTGAACGTCCGACGTCTTGTCGGTTACTTACATATTGACCATACTTCAACCTCTTACCATAGATGCTCATGACAGGAGTTTGCAAACAGCCGACGAGTTTCACCGTTTCCGAGATGCTTATACTGTGGGTTGGCACAGAACACTGACCGGATTGAAATTTCATTGTAGTTTACAGCTGTGTGCCGGACTGGCTATCGCACCGTAGACCTTTGCCTTTCGTGTGCAAGTGCTCTACCAGCACTGCTTACGACGTATCCTAGCACCTTTACTTCCTTCAGAACATTGTTACGTTGCCACTTGTTACGTCATATATATAAAAAACATATAATTTATCAGGTCAATTTTTCTTTTGTTAGAGCATGATTATTTCTCTCAGGGATAATATCTTTTCTTATCACTTTTACTTACGTGCATAAGTAAATATGAAACGGGTTCTTGAAGGCCCTCTGTTATTAATGTACCAACTTTAGATTTTGAACGTGATGACTAAAATATAGTTGCCGTTTACTAAATTGAATGTAATTTTGGTGATTTCTATTTATTAATTGCAAAGCAAGACTCGAGAGAATTTCGATTGTTACCGTGGAACGGCCAAGATAAAACTTACTGAACTCATGGAATCTGTATAATTTAAAAAAAGATCTTTAACGTAAATTAATTATCTGTTGCAATTTAGAAAGATTCTTACAACGAAATCTCTCGTATCTACAGTTACCGTTAACACTTTGAAAAATAAATTAATATTTCGGGACGTAATAGCCGACCAGAGGCTACATCTGAAGACGAGCTTCCCGCAGCGCAAATTACTGAAAAATGCTTATTAAAAATAAGTAGCCGCTGAGATCATTACAACTATTAGAAAGAAATTCATTTTGTGATAACAGTAATTAATTTATTTTAGAAGAATACCGAATAACTTACATGAAATATGTGTAACCGTTCAATGGCGGCCTTTCGTATCGCTAAACAAAACAGTGAGTGTACCATAAAGTAGAGCCTTTCTCCTCGGCCGTACAATCGCGTCTCTTTTCGATCCTTCTTTATTTTCATAGACATGTTTTAAATACAGATGCTACTCTTAAACTATCGCTCCATATCAGTTGTTTCAAGAACATGAACTGTATCTTTTATACTAATTATATTCATAGAATGCGTTAACTATGGTTTACTACCGATAAAAATGACAAAATTTATTTCGTTTTTGCCAATGAACACAGAAGTTCTCCTGCGTATTTTGCAGAACTAGTTCTCCTGCAACAAATGATACTGCGGAATCATAAATTACCCACAGCCTGGAGTATCGTCTCCAGAATTACTTTTTAACTCTGCAGCGGTGCGTGCACTGACATGAAACCTCCTAGCTGATTAAAACTCTTTGCCACACTGGAACTCGAACACGGTATCGTTGCCTTTCACGGACAAGTGCTTTAACATCGGAGACAGCGTACTGGCTGAAGTAATGCTGCAAGGACGGGTCGCGTGTCGTGCTCGGGTTTTTCACACAGAATATAATTGCCGACTAAGTGCGGCTCTTTATCTACTGATCAGGCACTGTCACTTCCACAAATACTCACATCGCCCTTTCTCCACCCCTCACTATCACATTTGCGACCACAACACAGGGACCCAGTGCCAGTGGGAAGACTTGTGTGCCTCAGCAATACAGACTGTCGTGCTGTAGGTACCCCCATTGTAAGCTGCTCGATTATTTTTTAACTAACTGAATCCAATATGTTGTCGCTGACAGCGAGAGCACAGCAGTGGCCAGTATGTCTTCTGGAGTGCCTCGGCGAAGTAGGATATTACCTTTCTTATTCTCTGCAGGCATAAAGGATCACACGAGCGGTTTGAAAAGATATTTATGGTTCTTTACTGATGACGTTGTGATGTACGGGAAAGTGTTGTCCTTGAGTGACTGTAGGAGGATACGAGATACACAGAATTTGTACTTAGTGTGATAAATGGCAGCTTGCGCTAAATATAGAAATATGTAAATTAATCCTGTTGAGTAGAATAAACAATCCTGTAAGTTACGAATACGGCATTAGTAGTGGTGCTGCTTCACACAGTCACATCAATTAAATACCTACACGTAACATTGCAAAGAGGTATGAAAGTGGTACGTGTAGGTGAACTGGTAGGTCAGGCGAATGCTCCACTGAGTTTTGATGGGAAAATTCTTTGGAATTGCAGTTTATTTATAAAGGAAGTGACATGTAGGACGCTAGTGCAACCCATTCTTGAGTACCGCTTTTGTGTTTGAGGTCTCACGGATAAAAGGAAGACATGGAAACAATTCAGAGGCGTGCAGCTAGTTTAGTCATCGGTAGATTCGATCAGTAAGCAAAATTGACGAAGATGCATCTTGAACTCAAATGGGAATCCGTGGAAGTGAAGATGACGCTCTTCTCGCGAGGCTCTATTGCGGAAATTTAGAGAACCTACATTTGAAGCCGAAAGCAGATCGATACCACTGTCAGCAACGTACATTTCGCATATGGATCACGAAAATAATCCCACAAAAATTAGGGCCTTTATGGAGGCTCAAGGACAGTCGTTTCTCCCTCATCCTGTTTGTTAGTGGAAAATTAAATGAAATGACCAACAATGGTACAAGATATCCTCCACCATGCACAGTTGGGTAGCTTTTGGAGCATATATGCAGGTTTAGATGTAGATGTAGATGCAGAACCACACTGAAGAGGTATCTGAGGAGAAGACTGACTAACATACTCCCCGTCAATGGGGGCAGCAGCCTTTTGTGTGGATGAAGGGCAACATTCCGAATGATCACATCATTTGGCAATATCCAATATTGTATTTTTATGTTTGGTACTGCTAATGTCTGAAAGCAAAGGGATATTATATATTTCCTAGCGTCTATTTGGTTTAGAAACGCAAGCATTTTCTGCTGTTTGTTTACAAATAACTTTCTGCTATCAGTCACGATTTTCTTTTATTTATGTTTTACATGACACGTTTCGGGAAATGATTCCCACTTCCAAGAATGTATTCCTTTGTTTTATCAGATTTTTTATGGTAATGTTTTCGTTGCGTGAGGTTCTGCTTTGTTTTGATGTCATTACGAAAAAAGGCCATAATAAAAAATGTAAACTTGAAAATGGCTATCAGTTCCCTAAACTCGCGGTGTAAAATATAAATAAAAGAAAATCGTAACTGGTGGCAGAAAGTTATTTATAAACAAAGGCATTGTTTTCACAGTCTCAGGGTTTCAAGAAATCCATCTATAATGGACAAAATCAGATCATCTAATGGGGTAAAGCTTTTAAGTTAAAATAATCCACATTTTATGGGGCGAAGGGTGGAATCCGACAGACAGGGAAGAAAATCTGACAAGAGAAATAGATAAGCTGAAGCTTTCCAAAATGGTTAAAATGGCTCTGAACACTATGTGACTTAACTTCTGAGGTCATCAGCCCCTAGAAATTAGATTTACTTAAACCGAACCAACCTAAGGACATCACACACATCCATGCCCGAGGCAGGATTCGAACCTGCGACCATAGCTATCGCGCGGTTCCAGACTGTAGCGCGTAGAACTGCTCGGCCACTTCAGTCGGCGATTATTCCTAATTTTGAAGAGACGATATTAAGTGAAACAAAGCTGTAGCACCGCATCCAACGTGGTTAGATTTTTTATGAAATAATTGACATGGGCGCCGGTTCGCTTGAATGCAAAATAATGATTCGAATTCTTTACAGCGAAGGTGACTTTGGGGAAGATCAGTTTGGATTCCAGAGAAATGTGAGAACACACTACACAATATTAAACCTAACACTTCTCGTAGAAGGTAGGTTATGGAAAATCAAACGAATATTTATAGCATTTGTAGACTCAGAGAATGTTTTGACAATACTTTCTTTCAAATTCTAAAAGTGTCGGGGTAAAATACAGGGAGCGAAGTATTATTTACAATTTGTATGGAAACTAAATGGCAGTTATAAGCGGGAAACATTGGTTGTGAAGGGTGTGAGACAGGGTTGTAACCTATCCTCGATATTATTCATTCTGCGTACCGAGCAAGCAGTAAAGGAAACAAAACAAAAATTTTGAGTGGAAATTGAAGTCAAACGAGAAAAAATAAAAACCTTGAGGTTTGTCGATCCCATTTTAATTCTCTCAGAGAGAGCGAAGGACTTGGAGGAGCAGTTGAACTGAATGGACAGTATCTTCAGAGGAGGAAATAAGACGAACATCAACCAAAGCGGAACGAGGATAATGGAATATAGTGGAATTAAGGTGATGGTGAGGGAATTAGATTGGGAAATGGCACACTTAAAGTAGTAAATGAATTTTGCTATTTGGGCAGGAAAATAACAAATGATGGTCGAAGTAGACAGGAAAAAATGTAGACTACTGATTGCAAGGAAAGCATTTCTGAAGAAGAGAAATTTGTTAACATCGCGTATAGATTTAAGTTTTAGGAAGTCTTTCTGTAAGTATTTGTATGGAGTGTCAAGAACAGAACAGATGCTTTTGAAATGTGAAGGTACAGAAAAATGATGAAAATCAGATGCTTGTATGACGTAATGAGGAGGTACTAAATAGAATTGGGAAGAAGAGTAATTTGTGGCACAATTTGACTAGCAGTCGGTAGGACACATTCTGCGGTACCAATGTCTATGAATTTAGTACTGCAGGGAAGCGTAGAGGGTAAACATCGTTGAGGGAATACAAGAGACGAATACAGTAAGCAGATTAAGAAGCACATGATTGCAGCAGTTACTCGGTGATGAAGAGGCTTTCGCAGGATAACCAGTATTAGGACTTAAGACCACAGCAACAGCAACGCAATGAAAGAATTGGCTTTTAGAGCTCTAAAAGATAGAATAACTATTACCACATATCCCATAACGTTAACCACACGTGATTTAAGCGAATGTACCAGAGTTGCACTTTTGCTACAAATCAACAACATAGATAACTTTATCATATAAATATTTCAACAACTCAGCTGACTAAATGTGTCATTTTGTCCTGTAATACACAGACAAATTTAGGGCCTTCTAACTGCTGGAGAATTTATTCGTAACTGGAGGCTTTAAATAAATTCAACCCCAGGGACAACCCACATAAACAAAAGACACCTGAAACCTACAATTATGGATCTACATCGACAAGAATAATCTGCAAATGACATTTAAGTGCCTCGCAGAGGGTTCATCGAACCACCTTCATAGATTTCTATTATTCCCATCTCGTATAGCGCGCGGAAAAAACAAATACATATCTTTCAATACGAGCTCTGATTTCCTTAATTTTATCATGGTGACCGTTTCTCCCTATGTTGATTGGCGTCAAAAAAATATTTTCGCATTCTGAGGATAAAGTTGGTGATTGACATTCAATAAGGAGATTGCGCCGCAACGAAAAAAGAAAAAGAACGCCTTTGTGTAAGTGATGTCCATCCCATATTCTGTATAATCTAAGTGACACTTTCTCCTCTACTTCGCGATAAAGAAAAACGGGTAAGGAGACGTAAAGCGAAGTGTTAGGCACATGTGCCATGATGTGTCATTTCCTCTTACTACCGTATTAACACAAATACCTCAGACACAGGTACGCCTCTGGCAATCACAGTTACAGCTAATTACAATACAGATTAAACAAGATGTTAGATCTCAGTAATAGGGGAATAAAAACAGGCAGGCCCTGATTAATAAGAATTTCATCTAACCCAAATTATGAAATACCTCATAACTTAATTAAGATGGAAAAAGCAGGCCTTCAGTATTAACAACCTCAGTTACATAAAATTACCAAATAGGAAACAGACGGGCCATTAATTGAGGAAAAGTTGTAAAAATGAGCACAGGTGTAGTTATGGGCACCCCCCCGCGAAGAGATTATGGGAAGTGCTGCAGTCTGGCGACCAGGGTTGGAAATTGAGTCTGAAGTTGATACACGGTAGCAGAGAACAGTAGGAAGCATTGTTTCAAGCAATGTGGTTACAGCATCGATTATTGTGTGAACTGGTGTTTGTTTAGGACTGCAAACGTTTGCCAGGTATATGAGATGGTTCTGATTAGTGTAAAACAATTTACGAGTGATATTCGGAATAAGGGAATAGTAAGCTACTTTTAAAAACACGTTTTACATTACACACGCTTTTAGGTTAGCTATGACAGTGTCTATGTTGCTTAAGAATGGTTGGTGTAAATGTGGGCCCATTGTGTCGGTGTAAAAATGGCCCCTATTTAAGGAGGGCACACAATTAGACCATCTATTCTCTTAAACACCGTAAAAGATTTAAATAATTTTATGGAGACATTGTTAATCGAATTTTCTTAAGACATCATATATATATACACTCCTGGAAATTGAAATAAGAACACCGTGAATTCATTGTCCCAGGAAGGGGAAACTTTATTGACACATTCCTGGGGTCAGATACATCACATGATAACACTGACAGGACCACAGGCACATAGACACAGGCAACAGAGCATGCACAATGTCGGCACTAGCACAGTATATATATCCACCTTTCGCAGCAATGCAGGCTGCTATTCTCCCATGTAGACGATCGTAGAGATGCTGGATGTAGTCCTGTGGAACGGCTTGCAATGCCATTTCCACCTGGCGCCTCAGTTGGACCAGCGTTCGTGCTGGACGTGCAGACCGCGTGAGACGACGCTTCATCCTGTCCCAAACATGCTCAATGGGGGACAGATCCGGAGATCTTGCTGGCCAGGGTAGTTGACTTACACCTTCTAGAGCACGTTGGGTGGCACGGGATACATGCGGACGTGCATTGTCCTGTTGGAACAGCAAGTTCCCTTGCCGGTCTAGGAATGGTAGAACGATTGGTTCTATGTCAGTTTGGATGTACCGTGCACTATTCAGTGTCCCCTACACGATACCAGAGGTGTACGGCCAGTGTAGGAGATCGCTCCCCACACCATGATGCCGGATGTTGGCCCTATGTGCCTCGGTCGTATGCAGTCCTGATTGTGGCGCTCACCTGCAAGGCGCCAAACACGCATACGAAGATCATTGGCACCAAGGCAGAAGCGACTCTCATTGCTGAAGACAACACGTCTCCATTCGTCCCTCCATTCACGCCTGTCGCGACACCACTGGAGGCGGGCTGCACGACGTTGGGGCGTGAGCGGAAGACGGCCTAACGGTGTGCGGGACCGTAGCCCAGCTTCATGGAGACTGTTGCGAATGGTCCTCGCCGATACCCCAGGAGCAACAGTGTCCCTAATTTGCTGGGAAGTGGCGGTGCGGTTCCCTACGGCACTGCGTAGGATCCTACGGTCTTGGCGTGCATCCGTGCGTCGCTGCGGTCTGGTCCCAGGTCGACGGGCACGTGCACCTTCTGCCGACCACTGGCGACAACATCGATGTACTGTGGTGACCTCACGCCCCACGTGTTGAGCAATTCGGCGGTACGTCCACCTGGCCTCGCGCATGCCCACTATACGCCCTCGCTCAAAGTCCGTCAACTGCACATACGGTTCACGTCCACGCTGTCGTGGCATGCTACCAGTGTTAAAGACTGCGATGGAGCTCCGTATGCCACGGCAAACTGGCTGACACTGACGGCGGCGGTGCACAAATGCTGCGCAGCTAGCGCCATTCGACGGCCAACACCGCAGTTCCTGGTGTGTCCGCTGTGCCGTGCGTGTGATCATTGCTTGTACAGCCCTCTCGCAGTGTCCGGAGCAAGTATGGTGTGTCTGACACACCGGTGTCAATGTGTTCTTTTTTCCATTTCCAGGAGTGTATAAGTCACACAGCAACAAACAAACAAACAAACAGAATTTTCAAATTGTTATATTAGACGTTTGAGCTTTTGTTAGTCCTTGCAGAATGGCCGGAGCAAAGTGGGGTAAATCTCAGGTGGTACGTGCTAAGGCAGCTGTGAATGCAAAGGATGTTGTTTGAAAGGTGGTGCAAGAACATGCGGAGTGCCTCGTACCACTTTGCAGAGATATCTTAAACTTCATAAAATCCGTGCGCAAACGGTTCAAAAGGCAATGCTTGGAAGGAAATCGATTTGAAATGCAGACCTCGGAAAACAGCTAGTGTCTTATCTCCTTGAGATTGAGCAAATATTCTTGGGGTGAACTTTGATGGATCTGAGAAGAATGGCATTTACACTTCCATAGAGAAACAGTGTGACCACCCCTTTCAAAGGGAGAGAAGCAGGACGAGCTTGGGCTGACGTTTTTCTTGAGAAACACAAGGATCAGCTGTTAATTCCCAAACCATGTGGAACTTCATATGCCAGAACCTTAGGCTTCAATAATGAGAATGTGATTGTTTTCTTTAATTTATTGGCAGACGCTTTCAACCATCACTCATATCCGGCAGACCAAGTGTATAACGTGGATGAGACAGGCCTGTCCATTTTCCAATGTAAAATTCCGAAAGTGACAGGGTTGAAAGGGAAGAAAAAAATTGCAGCTCTAACGTGTGCAGGAAGAAGGGGTTTAATCACAGTTATCACAAGCATGTGCGCTTCGGGGCATTAAATCCCACCAATGTTAATTTTCCCTAGAACTAACACGTCCCAAGCTGTAATGAGATCCTGACAACCTGGTGTAATTGGTAGAGCCCGTCCCCTTCAGTAAGGGTTCAAAACAATTTGTTCACCGAAAGGTTCGTTCACTGCATTAAGATAACATGCCCGACTGAACAAAGGACTTTTCTCCTCATCTTCGATGGTCATTAGAGCCACGTTAGAAATCCAGATGTGACTGACTTGGCGAAAGAACACCACGTAACTATCATCTCACTTCCTCCACATTACACCCATAAGCTGCAACTTTTAGATAAGAGGATCGTGAGACGTACTACAGCGGGGCAGTGATAGTATGGTTGCCTCGTAATTGGGGGGACCTCCAACACCTTACGACGCAATGGAGTTTTTCGGTGAGGCCTACCTTCGTACCCATTCAGCCGAGACAGTAATAAACGGATTCAAAGCAACTCGGTTACGTTTTCGCCGACGTTGATTTCATGGCTGCTGTGTTTTTGAAGGAAAAACTTGCTCCACAGTGAAACATAGACCTAATATTACTGAGTCACATGATCCTCTACTTGACATCTCTCTAATCTGATTCTTTTTCGAGTTATTCTGATTCACAGTCACTTCAAACTCTTGGTATGCCAGTTGATGAAGCCTCTGAAACACTGGGTAGTTGTTCAGGGACAGTTTCACCATTCGACATATCTCCCGTCCCCAACGTAATGAATCACAATTCGGGAACGAACCAGCAGCAACCACCTGCCACATCACTGGAACGCCATACAAAGATCAGTGGACAAAGTCGCTTGACAAAAATGCTGTCAAGAAGAGGTCGATGAGCTTCTCTGTGTTTGGAAGCCATCATGAGGACACAGGTGCAAAATCCCAAGGCATTCAAAAAAAGAGGAAATTTGTTTCACAAAACCATCGGATTTATCATCGGACTCTTCAGGTTCCTGCAGCCCTCACTTTGTGGATAGCTATAATGACATTGATGTGAACGATGTGGATAGACCAGGCTCAAGAAATACAAGTTGCATCTTTTGTAATGAAAAATTCTCTCAAGACAGGCATTGTGCTGGCGATGAAGGAGCTACACGTTTGCGGTCACTGAAAATAATTTCAGATCTTATCCATGAATCTATGAAAGTTGCTTTTTGTAGACTAGTCTACCATTTTGTATTTTTTAGGCTGTTTCATTAATACATTTCAAAAGATTTCTTGCATCGTTTTGTGAATGTGCGTATTTGTACCCCTTTTTTTAAGTTCCATTTCACAAGCTTTTTGTAAATCTTTCTTTTCGAAGAAAATAATGGATACTAATAAGTTTTTCGCCTCTCATCATTTCTTAAACTTGTTATAGTTGTTATCGAAGGTATAAATTCCAGAATTTTTACAAAAAGGGCACCCTTAATTAAAGAAAGAGTGTGTCCATGTTTACGCCTTTTCCTCAAATAATGGCTTCAGTGAAGTAAAATTACCAAACTGAAAACAGGGAGGCCTTCAATAATAACAGCTTAAGTAAAATTACCAAACAGGAAACAGCTTCAGTTAAGTATAATTGCCAAATAGAAAACAGACATAACTGCTAAGACCTCAAAATCTAATCTTAACTGATGTTTACGAAACCAAGCTGAAGCTTGCCACTTACAAAGAAGGGCCCAGAGTTCAACACAGCGGAAGTGGCTTCAACTCTCCCATATGTGAGCCACGTGCCAGAGCTGGCTGGCCTGGCTACACAAACAAACGGCACTCCACGTCAGCCACGGACTTAAATCGGGCCACAGATAGGCCTAGCGGGACTGCGTGCCCAAGACGCTTGCGCAAGTTCTCACCTTACCTGCAGGGTGGACCTCTCACACTGTTCTCCTAGCTTCGTCACCACTTCCCAACTCTCCACGCCAGAACACGCCCCGACCCCATCAATAACCTCGAGCAAAGATCTTAGTGGCCTCAAAGCAGAGGGACATCACACGACAGATGGAGCTAGTGGCTCTAGGAATTTGAAAGGTGACGTCTCCAACACTGCCGAGGCTCAACCTCCATCCTTAAACCAATGAACCACGGTCCAGCCTATGGAAGAAGAAGAAGAGGAAAAAGAAGAAGAAGAAGAAGAGGAAGAAGAGTAGGATGACTAATTAACTGGCTTAAGTTGATTAACGTGTGCCCTGAGTGCCTTACTAGTGGCCAGATGACTGACAAAAGTATACCCAGACGCTGATTTTAATGACAGAGTGTGAGCCTATGAAATGAGGAGTGAACTTCCCTATCTTGGAACCTCCCCTCACCCAACTGACACAGTTCTTCACGGAAACCTCATCTCCTAACAGACGGAGGCAGGAGGTCATTGACATTCCATACGAGATGGAGAGGGATGGGATACGGAAAGGAGAGAGCAGCAGGAACTGCTTTAGATGTTGCACAGTGTTAAATACAAAATTGAGCCAAGGCAAGATTATGATGGTAAATGATCAAATCTGACTTAAGTTTGCGATTCACTCTCTCTGCAAAAGATGCCTTGGAATAATATTCCGTGATAGGTAGGTGCTTGAGAGCATTATGAAAGCAAAACTGCTGAAACTAGTCGGAAACAAGCCCCAGAGCCGTATCACCAACAAGAGTAGTAGTGGGTCCACACTAGTTGCATATGCCTTGGAATAATATTCCGTGATAGGTAGGTGCTTGAGAGCATTATGAAAGCAAAACTGCTGAAACTAGTCGGAAACAAGCCCCAGAGCCGTATCACCAACAAGAGTAGTAGTGGGTCCAAACTAGTTGCATATGTTGGTCAGCTGTGCAATGGTAATGACCACAGTGGCCCCCTGATTAGTGATCAACGATACAGATCTGGAAATTGTTATGATGATGAAGAACGAATCGTCGGCAATATGAACGACTGGTGGCCAATGCTAAATAGAAACATACAAATCTCCTCTTTGCATATACAACAGATTTGATATTGAAGTCGATAAGGAGCCGGCAGTATGGTTAGGGTCTACAACGACTAAAATAAATGCCGACCGGAATGGCCGTGTGGTTCTAGGCGCTACAGTCTGAAGCCGAGCAACCGGTACAGTCGCAGGTTCGGATCCTGCCTCGGGCAAGGATGTGTGTGATGTCCTTAGGTTAGTTAGGTTTAATTAGTTCTAAGTTCCAGGCGACTGATGACCTCAGAAGTTATGTCGCATAGTGCTCAGAGCCATTTAGACTAAAATAAAGTTGTTGGTAAGAAATAATATATATTACTTAACTGGTAGTACAGGAGTCCTTATTGTCAGAAGGAAGATAATTACAAACACGGAGTTACAGATGGATCACATACGCCATACATTAACTGAGCATCTTGTTATAAGTTGCTTCCTATCAGCTGAAGGCTATACTACTTTCCTACTTGACGTCGCAAGCAAGGGTGGCCGAGTGCACGCTAGAGACTTGTTGCAAGCCGCGGAACGCCGCTAGCGGCACTAGTCTCGACTCGCGGTCCCAGCGATACTATTATGGGCCACGGTCGATAACTGCAACCCCTAACAAGTGTGGTATCGAACGTCGACACCACAGAAATCGCGTCAACAACCATCAGTCGGTTCCCCTTCTTGGTAAGAGGAAGGGCTCCTACCTAATCAATAAAGAGTTTGTCCACAGGGTTCTCAAATCTCTCGAATTTCAACAATTACTTCGGGGGACTATTACTACAGTTGAGCCTTCTTAAACGCTTTACACTCATATACTGACCGTCCGATATGCTTACAAAATGAGGGCCGAGTGAGGTGAGGCTAACCTTGGTTGTCAGATCCCTTTAAGTGTCGCACTTTGAAATGAAACGCGGAGATGCTGGCCGCCCACGTGGCAATTCTACTAGTTTCCTGGGTCGAGCCAAAGACGAACATAGGGCGTGTTTATCAGTCTCGAAATCAAACTCCCAATGCCAAACACAGAACCGAAACTTCTCTAAGGCGAAAAGCGCAGCTAGCGCCTCACACTCATAAACGGAGTAATTCCTCCCGGGTCCAGACAACCTTCTAGAAGCGAAAGCTAATGGGCGTCTTATACCTTGATCCTCCTACAACAACCCTACTGCAATACCGGGATCATTTGGCGAAGTACGGAACGGCCAAGACCGGCCGATTTGTGACAGCGGTGTTGATAGCTGCAAAAGCCCTTGTTGGCTGTCACTGCAGACCAAATTATCTCCCTTCCTACGTAGATGAGCGGGAATCTGCGGAAAATCAGGGACAAAGTGGATAAAGTTTTTTGCCATTCCGATAAATTCGGCAGTCTCCTTTCGATTTCGATTCTGAGAAAATTTCTTCAACACCGTAGTTCATTTCTGGTCAGTCCTAATACCGTCCCTTGAAATTCAGTGGCCTAGAAAGCTGTTTCCTAGCAAATGTAATCTTGGACGGCTTAACTGTCAACCCCGCATCCTGAAACTCAGAGAGAATCTCAGAAAGATGGGAAATTTGATCCTAAAACGACTGACTATAAATGACAACATGATCAAGGTAGTTACAGATGCGAGAAAACGTGAAGTCGCCCAGGATATGATCTAACAAACGAGACAAAACCACCGCCCCAGTGGCCAAGCCGAACTGCACCCAGTAGATCTAATAAAGGTTCTAATCAGTGCACAGCGCAGTGCCATATTTAGAATCATCGGTAAGGGTAACCTGATAATAGGCTTGGTAGAGGTCAACCACCATGAACCACGTAGCCCCCAAAACCAGGCGAAGCAATTGTGAAGATCCGGTAAGGGGACAGATTCTAAGATAAGCTTTTTATTAAGGACTCTATCACCAATCACCGGCCTATAGTCCTAGCCCTGAGCTTTGGCAACGAGGAAAGTAGGTGACGCCTAAGGAAATGTAGGCGGCCAAGTGACCCCTACTTCAACATACTCACCAATTTCTGTCTCAAAATTTTCGTTTTGGTTGGCTGCAGGCGATAAGGAGACTGTCGCATCGGGAATCGTGAGTAAAGCTTTTGTGGTACTGTATGACATCAGTGACCCCCAAAGTATTAGAGAAAGCCTAGGGAAATTCCCCTAATAAATTCAACAGCTGCCCTGCCTGACCTGGCTCAAGATGGGCTAAGTCAAATTCACCAGAGTTACAATATACAGAATCCCCCACACTTGCGCAATAGCAAGAGCAGAAGGCTATCTTGTCACTAGACGAAAACATAAAGGAGAAAATGCGGCTCACAAAGTCGAGAACTAATCAAGTTGTTATGAATAAAATCGCACCCCAAGAACAAATTGAGCACTACATATTTAGCAAACAAGAGCGTATTGCACGAAGAGAAATTACAAATGGACAAACAACCGGGCACTTCGCCGACCAGACGCAATTCTTGCTCATTGGCCGGCCGTGGTGGCCCAGCGGTTCTAGGCGCTCAGTCCGGAGCCGCGCGACCGCTACGGTTGCAGGTTCGAATCCTGCCTCGGCCATGGATGTGTGTCATGTCCTTAGGTTAGTTAGGTTTCAGTAGTTCTAAGTTCTAGGGCACTGATGACCACTGATGTTAAGTCCCGTAGTGCTCAGAGCCGTTTGAACCATTTTGCTCAT
The DNA here is from genome assembly GCF_023897955.1 of Schistocerca gregaria. NCBI lineage: Eukaryota > Metazoa > Arthropoda > Insecta > Orthoptera > Acrididae > Schistocerca > Schistocerca gregaria. The sequence goes on from NC_064926.1 coordinate 431,671,465, forward strand.
TGGTCATATGAAAACTCTGTGGGCAGGGGCGCAAGGGAGATAATTAACACAAAAGCCCAAACTTGAAATACCAATTACAATTCAACAACGGAATAAAACTACTAGAATCCAACAGGGCGCGCAAGGTTTCTTGTCCTACACGAGCACAGATAAAAGGAAGGGCAGATCCGGAGGGAGCTGGATATGCGAGCACCATGTTTAACGACTCCGATGAAAAGAATACCGACCCCCCCCCCCCCCCCGCTTCTTCCCTTTTTCATCTGGCGTCATTTGCCAGGTCTAGGAGCTATCGCTATGGGACACACGCGCACCGAGTGATCGTGGGAGCTGCAGCGAAAACATCCTTTCCCAGAAAATTTGATGGATATTTGAGGAGCCCTATTAACTCTCGAGGTGGGCAGTGGGGTTTCCAGGTACTTTCCACGCCTCCATTTCTCGCCAGCAGATTGCAAGGATTTAATGTAATCGACAACTGTTTGCATTTCCCGGAAGCTGCTGGGGCAGGAATAAAAGGCCAAGGGTCACCCATCACTTGGACGAAGGCCCTCCAAAATGTTTGATACAGTATTGAGTTCCGAAAGCGGCTTACCAAGATCCAAGGTGGCTAGGAGCACTCGCTCGACGAACTGGCTCAGCGTTTCAAATGTTGCCTGCACCCACCAGAAATAATTGCGTTCAAGCTCGTTCCGCATCCGTCGCGAGAGCTACCTATCGACAATGAGTCCCCTTAGTTGTCCTATTCAGCCCTCCCGCTTCAGAACTTCAGGTATAAAAACAGAGTACATTTCACCAAGTGGGTAAAGTAACGCTAATGTCACATGCTGAGGCGTCCCCAAGAAATCTGCATGAAATTCAGATCGCACCTACAGCCACAAAAACTGCTGAACATGCCCCAAGGTTTCGAGTGAAAGCTCCGAAATACCCTTGAGTGGGCACATAATAAGGTTTGGTACTCTTGCGAAATGATTAGCTGGAGGGCTGCCTGAATCTGGATGCATGATCGAAGGAATGATTGGTGGAGGTATCTGCTGGACTTGCTCCCGCCTCCTGATTTACCAAGGGAAAGGACGCTGTCTGGACCTGAACAGTCCTCACTCGGTCACTTAACTGGCCCACCCTTGTTACTTCAGGCTGGCTAAGTTACAATGAGGTAATGTACCTTAATGATTCCCCGAATGTGCTATGTGAGTCTGAATTCTACCAATTTACCCAACAGTATGTTGCCTATCCTGCCGGAAGGGCAGGTTCCGCTGCATTTCATACAACGCCGCGGAAATATTATCGAGAGAAACACCTCCCTGCAAAATGGTACTCGTCGAAACGCAAAGCTTGGTACTCAACTCCGCACGCAACCCACCCGCCAGCTCCGGAAGACTACCCTCGCTGCTAAGCTCCCTAATTCTAAATTCATACTACAAGTGCTCCCTCTTTAGATGCCCGATTCCCGAGCAACCCCTAGGCTCCATAGCGAACAACATAACAAATTAATACATTGCTCGACAAATGGTAAGGAATCCGTACCCTCAAAGTACGAGGGTTTCCCAGAAACAAATGAACCGCTTTTCTTTTCTCAGCCGAAAACAATGCTACGAATGGGAATCCTTACGTATGCATTATTTAAAGTCTCCTGAGTGAGTGCACTAAGTTTACATCACTTCCGACTGATGGTGTAGGTGCAAGATAGTTTCACATGGCGTCTGTTAAGTGGTGTACGTTGCAAGCAACGTGCCACCATTGCATATCACTGCAGAGAAAGAAGTGGTGAGAAATATTCACAAAAATTTGTACAAAGCCTACGGAGCTTCTTCTGTTGACAGAAATACAGTTTCTTGTGGTTGGCAGGAGAGCCAACAACGTGTTACTAGAGGAGGCTGAAAGGCACGCGATTTAGCTCACGCAGGCTGGCGTGAGGTACGGAACAGGACAAGGAAATTATAATTTAAAAACAACGGACGTAGCTGGTGGAATACTTTAATCCATTAATGATGAACGTCAGTCTGAACGGTACCTGATTTACAATATCAATAGTAACTGAATATGGCGCCTTGCTAGGTCGTAGCAAATGACGTAGCTGAAGGCTATGCTAAACTATCGTCTCGGCAAATGAGAGCGTATTTTGTCAGTGAACCATCTCGAGCAAAGTCGGTTGTACAACTGGGGCGAGTGCTAGGAAGTCTCTCTAGACCTGCCGTGTGGCGGCGCTCGGTCTGCAATCACTGATAGTGGCGATACGCGGGTCCGACGTATACTACCGGACAGCGGCCGATTTAAAGGCTACCACCTAGCAAGTGTGGTGTCTGGCGGTGACACCACACAGTTAGTCAATGGGCATGGAGGGTGAGATCATCAGAAGGCGCTTCGGCGGAGCTCCACGATTTGAAGAGGTCGGGGAGACTATCCACGGCTGTCACACCTCACAAGTTGCAGCGAGGTGACGTTATCATTCGCGAGCACAGACGCACTGCAACTCGGCAGTTGCCGTTGGAAGTGTGGATGCAGTTATCCACATTCTTGGATATTCAAAAGTGTGTGTAACGTGGGTCCCGCCGAGTCTAGCGTTGGACCACAGACCGCATTGGAAAAACATTAGTCTTGATTTGTTGTAACGTTATGAGGCTGAGTGGGAGGCCTTCTTGTCCTACATTGTGACAGGTGATGAAACCTGGGTTCACCATTTTGAACCCTAAGCAAATATACAGGCGATGGACTGGCGTCATTCCCACTGCAAAGACTAGAAAAAGCTCTAAGCAGTTGATTCCGCCGTTAAAGTCATGATCACTGTGTTCTGGGACTGTGAAGGTGTGCTTCCCATTGATTTTACGCCAAGAGGCGTATGTCAATACATTAACAAAACCCAAGACGCACTTCCACCGACTTTCTAATTCACAGCAAACCAGGCGTTGTTTTACTGCAATACGATAACTCTCGGCTTCAGAAAAGTCTGATGACTGCTGAACACATCGCAAAGCAGGGTTAGACAGCATTACGTCATCCACCCTATAGCGCTGATCTAGCGCCCTCGGACTACCATTTGTTTGCGCCATTAAAGGATGCCATTTGTGGAGTACATTTTGAGGACGATGAGGAGATGATTTACACAATGAAAAATGACTCCATTACTAAGAGAAGGATTGGTACCCACAGTGCATACACGCTCTTTTTTCGCGCTGGAGGAAGGCCATGGAACGGGATGGAAGATTACGTGGAGAAATACGGTATGTAGATAAAACGCCATTCTTTCGTGTGCGTAATTCTCATTATGTTCAACAAAGAATAGCTGAAGAAAAAAATGCGGTGCATTACTTTATGGGCAACACTCGTAAATGATCACAGGAAATGACAAGCGACCAGAGAAAGGATAGACAATTCTAAACCCACCCCCGGCCAACAGAACGCATCGACGCTCTGTGAACACCAGATGAAAACTACAATTATGGATAAAGGGATGTAAGGCGAACGATTACGACCAACGTACCATCATGTGTCATCCCCTATTACTGCTCTATTCACATAAATACTTCCGAAGCGGGTAGTCCTCTCGCAATCACAACTTCAAATAATTATAACAGAGACTGAGTAAGATAGCAGGTCTCATTAATAGGGCAATGACACCGATAAGTTTCAGAAAAAATAGTTTATGAAATAGCTCTTAATTTAATTAAAAGGGAATAGGTAGGCCTTCAATAACAACAGACTCACTGAAGTAAAATTATCAAATAGAAAATAGGCAGGCCTTCTATGATAACAACTTCACTTACGCAAAATTACCAAACTGAAAATAAGCTATCCTTCAGTAAAAACAACTTCAGTTAAGTAAAATTACCAAATAGAAAACAGACAGGCCTTCATAGCTAACAAAGAGTTCAAATAGCTCTGAGCACTATGAGACTGAACATCTGAGGTCATCAGTCCCCTAGAACTTAAAACTACTTAAACCTAACAAACCTAAGGACATCCCACACATCCATGCCCGACTCACGATTCGAAGCAGCGACCGTAGCGATCGCGCGGTTCCAGACTGAAGCGCATAGAACCGTACGGCCGCAACGTCCGGCCATAAATAACAACTTCGGTTTAGTAAAATTACCAAATACAAAACAGTCAGGCCATCAATAATAACAAGTAAACTTAGCAAATACACTACTGGCCATTAAAATTGCTACACTACAGACGCGAAATTTAACCGACAGGAAGACGATGCTGTGATATGCAAATGATTAGCTTTTCAGAGCATTCACACAAGGTTGGCGCAGGTGGCGACACCTACAACGTGCTGACATGAGGAAAGTTTGCAACCGATTTTTCATACACAAACAGCAGTTGACCGGCGTTGCCTGGTGAAACGTTGTTGTGATGCCTCGTGTAAGGAGAAGAAATGCGTACCATCACGTTTCACACTTTGATAAAGGTCGGATTGTAGCCTATCGCGATTGCGGTTTAACGTATCGCGACATTGCTGCTCGCGTTGGTCGAGATCCAATGACTGTTAGGAGAATATGGAATTTGTGGGTTCAGATTGGTACATCGGAACGCCGTGCTGGGTCCCTACGGCCTCGTATCACTTGCCGTCTAGACGACAGGCATCTTGTCCGCATGGCTGTAACGGATCCTGCAGCCACGTCTCAATCCCTGAGTCAACATATTGGGACGTTCGCAAGACAACAAACATTTGCACGAAAAGATCGAAGATATTTGCAGCAGCATGGCCTATCAGCTCGGAGACCGTGGCTGCGGTTACCCTTGACGCTGCATCACAGAGAGTAGCACCTGCTATGGTGTACTCAACGACTAGCCTGGGTGAACGAATGGCAAAAGTCATATTTCGGATGAATCCAGGTTCTATTTACACAATCATGATAGTTGCATCCGTGTTTGGCGACATCGCGGTGAACGCACATTGGAAACGTGTATTCGTCATCGCCATACTGGTGTATCACGCGGCGTGATGGAGTGGGGTGCCATTGGTTACCCGTCTCGGTCAACTCTTGTTCGCATTGACGCCAATTTGAACAGTGGACGTTACATTTGAGATTTGTTACGACCCATAACTCTACCCTTTTATTTATTCCTGTGAAACCATACATTTCAGCAGGATAATGCACGAGCGCGTGTTGCAGGCCCTATACGGGCCTTTCTGGATATAAAGAATTTCGACTGCTGCCCTGGCCAGCACATTCTCCAGATCTCTCACCAATTGAAAACGGATGGTCAATGGCGGCCGAGCAACTGGCTCGACACTGCACGGTAGTAACTACTCTTGACGAGCTGTGGTATCGTGTTGAAGCTGCATGGGCAGCTGTACCACTACACGCCGTCCAAGCTCTGTTTCACTCAATGCCCAGGCGTGTTAAGGCCGTTATTACGGCCAGAGGTGGTTATTCTGGGTACTGATTTCTCAGGATCTACGCACCCAAATTGCGTGAATATGTAATCGCATGTCAGTACTCCAAGGAATACCCATTTATCATCTGAATTTCTTCTTGGTGTTGTAATTTCAGTGGCCAGTAGTGTAGAATACAGGTATGCCTTCAACGATAACAGATTCACTTAAGTAAGATCACCGAATAGAAAACGGGCAGGCCTTCGATGATAACAACTTCAGTTTAGTGAAATTAGCAAGCAAGAGACAGGCAGCCCTTCTTGATGACCGCTTCAGTTAAATGAAATGACAAAGAGAAAACAGGAAGGCCCTCTTTAGTAAAAGCTCCTTCGATGTAAAATTCCTAATAGAAAAGAGGCAGGTCTTCGCCGGCCGCTGTGGCCGAGCGGCTCTAGGCGCTTCAACTCGAAACCGCGCTGATGCTATGATCGCAGGTTCGAATCCTGCCTCGGGCATGAATGTGTGTGATGTCCTTAGGTTATGTAGGATTAAGTATTTCTAAGTCTAGGGGACTGATGACGTCCATTGTTAAGTCCCATAGTGCTTCGAGCCAAATGAACCATCTCTTTTTGCAGGCCTTCAATGAAAACAGATGCAGTTCACTAGTATTACCAAATGCAAACAGGCAGGTCTTCAGTGATAATAGCTTGAGTTAAGTAAATTACCAGGTAGAAAACAGGCAGGCTACAAAGATAAAATTACCAAATAGAAAGCAGGCAAGCCTTCCATGACAACAACTTCAGTTAATCAGAACTACCAAATGCAAACAAGCAGGCCTTCAAGAACAGGAGCTTCAGTTAAGTAAAATATGAAGTACCAATCATGCAGGCCTTCAATGATCGCGACAGACAAATTGGTAACAGTAAGAAAATTTGCTGTTAAGGTCTCAGAATCCAGAACGTAACTGCAGTTCACGACTCAAGCTGAAGCTTGACGGTTCCAAAAGGTTCAGAGAATTGAGCACAGCGAAACTGGCTTCAACCCTCTCTCGGGTGTGCCGCGTCTCACAGGTGACTGGCCACGCAACGCACAAACACGGCACTCGAAGTCGGCCACGGATTCAAGTCGGGCCACAAATATGCCTAGGAATCATTCGCCGGACTCGGTGCATAAGACTCTTGCGCAAGTGCTCGCCTTATTCACCGGACATACCTCTTACACTGTCCTCCCCGCTCCGTTGCCGATCCCCAACTCCCCAACGCCACAACACACCCCGTCCCTACCAAGAACTCCGAGTAGAGTTTTGTAGCCTCATACCAGAAGGACGTCGCACGACACATGGTACTAGTTGAGCCAGAAACTCGAAAGGCGACACCAGCAATCCCGCCACAACTCAACACCGATATTAAAAAACTATTCCACAGACGATGACCACTATGAAACCAATGTGAGGTTTGCTGGAAGATTCCATCCAGGCTGTGCAATACTTAAAAGTTAGATGTGTTGATACAAGGCAGAGCAGTGGCAACGATAAAAAAAGCAAACACTGCATTGTACGTACAACAACTGCCGAAGTTGGCGTTCCGTTAGAAACGAACCCAAGGAATTTCGCACAGTGAGAAAGAAGTGGTAAATAAAGCATTAGCGTTTCTTCACGATGAGTCAGTGGAATGTGTTATGTCGTATTCGCTCTCTGTGAGGGCGAGGTACATGAAACGCACGACGATACTGACACGTGCTTTGAAGGAGAAAGTGACACTAAAACACGTGTCGAGTCATGTACTCCATCATCCTTATCGGAGGCAAAAATCCCGTCTCCAGTGAAAGTAAAGAACAGTCGTCCAAAGAGCGGATACTAAACATAATTAGGTAAAAAAACCAATTATGAACAGATTTCGAATAACTCTGCATCAGTATGACCATGTCATTCATAAAATAATGCAGAAATTTAATGCAGGACAAGGCGGAATTGTTAAGAAAATTGGTGTTTGCGTGTTTCAAGAATACTCAGTACAGTTTATAAGACATGCATAATAGTGACCTCCCATGTTATGCACATCGAAATGCACGTGACATTGATTACAGTGATTTCAGCCGGCCGCAATCGCCATGCGGTTCTAGGCGCTACAGTCTGTAGCCGAGCGACCGCTACGGTCGCAGGTTCGAATCCTGCCGCGGGCATGGATGTTTGTGATGTCCCTAGGTTAGTTAGGTTTAATTAGATCTAAGTTCTAGGCGACTGATGACCTCAGAAGTTAAGTCGCATAGTGCTCAGAGCCATTTGAAAAGTGATTTCAAAGGAAGAAGGTGATGGTGGCATAACATCCAACAGTGTTGCAGAACTACAAGTGTTCAGAATGGCTGAAATGGCTCTGAGCATATGGGACTTAATATCTGAGGTCATAGCTCCCCTAGTACTTAGAACTACTTAAATCTAACTAATCTAAGGACATCATACACATCCATCCCCAAGGCAGGATTCGAACCTGCGACCGTAGCGGTCGCGCCTTTCAAGGCTGAAGCGCCTAGAACCGCTCGGCCATCGCGGCGGGCAGAAGAGTAAGATAACAAAATTTCAAACAGAGCGTTAATTGCACGATGGATAGCAAACTACTTAGTCGGTGAGAAAATTTGTAAACAAAAAGTACTATGCCCTGTAGTAAGGAATTTGTTTGCAACTCCAGCCAGTCCGGATTTGGTGAGGAAATGCATATGAAAGCAACCCTGGAAATTAGAGGTACCAAGAGTGTTGCATCAAGATAAACTAACATTAATGCCTTAATGCAGTCGTATACAATTGTACCGATTCTTAATCAGGATGGTAAACTGAGTGGAAAATTATTAAGTGTGCTGTGATAAGCTGGAAGTACTGCGCCCATAGGATTCTTTCTCGTGTGCTTGGTCTTGCAAGGGCAGTAGAGATTATTTACTTCACACGAACCAAGAGTGGGAAAATGGGCTTAAGAGAAATACGGTAATGGTATGAGCACTGCTGTAGGCCAACAGCTGGTAAAAATGACTTCCTTTGTCTTGTTTCCTGGTCTGAGTATAAAAACCAAACTCGTTTTGAGCAAACTATACACGTTGAAACGTGTGTGATTTTACAATTTATCCTACCTGTATCCACTGTAAGAATTTGTCCTCTTGTTGTTAGATTTTTCCTTGCCTTTAAAACATATTATAGCACTATCAGCAACTAGACCTTGAATGATAGCCAGTTTAATGATAAACTCCACGACAGACTGTTCCGCATTCGGTTGCATTCCATCACAATCCATCAATTGTCATAAACTAGTCTTAGTAGGGTAGTGGGGTTACAAGTGCAATTTGATATGAAATTTATATGCAAATTAATTAAATTGATCAATTAACATCACACCCAGTGCCGCCGACACCCACTCGCCTCTGCCCCCGACCACGCCCTTCCCTGGCCCAAATGACGTTCTTCTAAGCCTGCACATGTTCTCCAGCCACTCCCCCTCCCTCTCCCCACGCCTCTTCACATCCCCCTACCACTAACCCATCCTACTGGCAGAAAGTTTGAATTTTGTGGTAATTTCGAATTTTGGTGGGAATTTCAAATTTGTCGAGAGTTGGTTTGCCCCAGGGTTGAGATGACATCACACCCCCCCCCCCCCCCCCAACCAGGAATTGACGGGAAATTACAATTATCGTTGCCCTTTCGGGAACTCGAACCCTGATTGTACTGGATGGAAATCCCACATGCTCTTTATCCGCCTACCCCCCCCCCCCCCCCCCTCCCCTCAACACATGGAATTTGTGCAGATGTGACTGCGGAAGGTTAGGTTGGAGTACCTTATTTATTTTGGTCGGGATACTGACGCAAATATCGATCCTAATTACATAATTTATCACACAGTCTTGGCCTAATTACACAAACATATGCATAGCGCTACACAAGGACGACTTGAAAGTGCAGTACAACTCAAAAACTGAAGATATGATGCATTTGGTCTTATCCTGCTTGGAAAAAATTTCGCAAAACCACTCGAAGCTATCGACAGACACAGTCAAACTCTACCCTATACCCACAATTTGACGGGAAAAAGACAGAGGCGTAAGATATTATCCTTATGGCTTTTGATGGGAAATACACTAAACTGACGAGATGTCGGTGTTGGACAGAGAGGATTTTAAAAAGTTATTATCTGTAAACATACAGTATCTATCGTTGTTTGACGTCAGAGTTTGCTACAGACACCTGCTGGAAAACTATCCTGCGGCCCAGATAATCGAAGCCAATACTCGTTACCACAACCGATGGGAAACAAAATGCGTCATAGTTTTAATTACACTTCGAAACCAGCACTCATAATGAACTGACCATAATGCAGAACACGTTCTGGGGAAAGTCGTCGTCCTAAGAGACTGCAAAGTGGGTGGCAGTTGTATGTGCATTCTGCTTGAAAGGCGTCTGCAAATTGCCGAAAATTGAGGTCTCTACCTCCCTCCTTCCGTCCCCTCCCCTTCAACCATCCACATATGGGGGGATACAGGCATCTAGGAACGGCAAGATGCTCCGCCGAGCACCTTGCGCCACAGCTACCACCCTGTAATGAGAGTCCCCACACTCGGCTTTCCACCACCTGACCTCCACCATGTGGCGACGCTCCTGCGCCAGCAGAATAGCGTGTGTAGTCAACTAAAGAGTACGAGATAAAAGGACGGAAGCCTCAATTGCAACTTCTTCGTCAAAAATTTAGCGACACAGCAGCCACACACCGTCTCCTGGACAGAATGCGGCTGTGTCTACCAACCAACACAGCTGACACGCTCCCCCTCGACCTTGCCCAATGCAGCCCGCCGTTCGGTGATGGAGAACAATTGTATCTAGGTCAACGCAACTATAATTAAGCATCTATTGATAAAAGACAGCATAAGACCGGGATAATACGAGGGTGAGTCAAATGAAAACCTTAAATTTGTAATAACAAATCGAAATTTCACGCCGTTATCCAGTAACTCGGTAATTATGCTACAAACAGCGTGCAGAATGGTCTGTAGGTGGCAGCATAGTGCAGATGCACACATCGTCGCAGTATCAGTATAAAGATGGCCGCCCGACTTGCTACTTGCACCTGGGAAGAACAGCGGTCTTCTTTTTTGGGTTTTTGGTAAGTGAAGGTGTGATACGTATTGAAATTCATCGACGAATGAAGGTTCAGTACGGTGATGCATGTTTGTCACAGCAGCAAGTTTACGAATGGAGTAGGAAGTTCACAAATGATGTGACTTCAGTGGTAGATGCTCCTTGTCCAGGTAAGGCACAACGAGTCATGACTCCACAGAACATTGTAGCAGTTGAAGCCATAGTGATGGAAAACCACCTTGTGACATTGAATGACATTGCCGCATATTTACATGTTAGTCATGGGTCAGCACAACACATTGTGCATGATGTGCTCCTGTTTCACAAAGCGCCTGCAAGATGGCTGCCGAGGCATCTGACTCCTGAAATGGAGGAACGACGTGTTGCTGCTTGTGAAGAACCTGTTCGGTGCTTTGAACGAGAAAGTGATAGTTTTCTTGCAAGAATCGTTACTTGGGACGAAACCTGGGCTCACTTCCACCAACCGGAAACGAAGAGAGCGAGCAGGAATGGCGCCATTCCTCATCACCTAAACCAAAGAAGGTTCGAACAGAACCATCATCAGGAAAGGTTATGCTCACTCTCTTTTGGGACGAAAAGGCGAAATTTTGGAACATTACAAGCCTAGAGGGACCACTATCTTCAGTGCATCGTACACAGTTCTCCTAAAAAAATCATCTGCGGCCTGCAATCAAATCAAATCGAAGTGGATTGCTGTCAGCATGTGTCCTTTTGTAACATGACAATGCAAAGCCCCACATTGCCCGTACAACAGTTGCAACAATATCAGACCTGCATTTGGGGTGTCTTCCTCATCCACCATACTCACCAGACCTTGCCCCAAGTGACTTCCATATGTTTGGGCCACTCAGAGGCGCAATAGGAGGAAAGAAGTCAGTTCTGATGAAGAGGTACGCCAGGTGGTGCATGAGTGGTTGCGCGGACTACCAAAAGAATTATTTCCTTAAGGAACTTATGCACTCTGTAAGCCCTAGAGGAGATACATTGAGCGAAGGAGATATTACGTTGAAAAGTGATACAGATTTCTAACACTTCTTCACAATAAATAATATTTTAAAAACTGTTTAAGGTTTTCATTTGACTCACCCTCAAAAATGTTCTCTTCCCACGAAAATAGGCAAAGTCCATTAACTTTTAGTTTTATGAGCTAAATCGATATAGCTTTTACAGTCAACTGCATGGAAAAATGCACATCTGTTTATTTTGTGACATTTAACGAAGTGTATAGCCGCCGATTACAGACGATCAGCAGAGCCATGACAACCCTGAGAAAAACCAGGAAAAAGGCTTCGACTATTTTGATGTGAAAACCACCGATCAGAGCAGAATGTCCTCGTTATATCGAAACTGTCACCAAAATAAAGAAAAAGCTATAATTTAAAATCAAAAGAAAAAAATTATCCTAAATTAAGCCGTACACTACCTGAGAGCGTCTCTTGTGTTCATTGTCTGCAAATAAACTGTTATGCACGTGAAATAATATTGAGAATACAGTCTTTCATCCCATTGGCTCACATGTCGGAGGAAACACAATTTTACTTTTGACAACGAAAAGCTGTAATTTAAAGACAACGTGGCTGTTTTGCGCACTATGACAGGTCTCATTTTAACAGTTGCGACGCTACATCACACTAGCGTTTGCGAAATAAATCGTGAGAGCCTGTCCCGCACTGTGTAGGTGGGAGATCGAAATTTCGTTAAAAGATGTCGCCATATCGAGGAAACAAAAAAAAGGCTTGTGAATAATCATTCCAAGGTGCCGTATCCAGCTCTTCGACCCAGCAGGTGGAACGTCATTGATATCTATTTGATACGCTAATTAATTAAATTGATCATGTGAGTCACTTTCTATGGCGAATAATTTCTTTTTCACCAGTCGAATTACTCTCGCCAAGTAGGACAACTGGGAATCCATGGAGCGAACACGATGTTCTTTTCGAGGAACAATATTGAGATAAGACATCTGAAGCTGACCACAGAGGGGTTCTACAGAACACAACACAAATTTCGCACAAGGACAGTGCTATTAAAAACACGATCATAACGACTATGTTACCATCACCATACATAAAAAGCGGACTTAAGTCTACAGGAACACATGTGTTACTGATATTGTTAAGTTTTCAGGAAGAAATACTGTCCAAAATGCTGTCCGAAATTGTGAATCAGGTCTATCCGTTCAACCACATATTTGCGTAGGATCCTGTAGAGACATTTTTAAAAGATTACAGAATCTGGTGAATCATATTCGTGCCATTCACGTATATCTAAACAAGGCAACGTATTTCGAACCTATCTGCTAAGGATCCCATACATCAAGAAATCGAGCGCTGTTTTTAGACAATCCCTGTGCATGTTGTGACTGCTCCAAAGCCTCTGCCCTGAACTCGCTGCTGCTTAGTTCATGTGATCCTCCCAATTTACGACTGACCTGTACAGAAGCCAGAGAACGCTACATTTAAGACCTGATACTTCATGTGGGGAAGCAGGACGAGCTGACTTAATGCGACAGCAGCCGGTTTGACCACTCAGTGGAAATGGGAAATTGGCGTCATTGCTTTGCCAAATATGTACAGTGTGTAAGGCCAGCGTCAAACGAAGCTTTACACTCCAGCACGACGTAGTAGACGAAATAGTACGAGCAGTTACGGTGATGTTTCTTGTTGCTACTCCATTGCGACGCATCTCCAAACGACGTACAGGTACTACAGTCCGAAGGAGATCTGCGTCTCTCAGGGTGCATTCACGCCTATCACCTTCACGTATGTGGCAATCCTATTAAATACACGGGTACTGGTTCACAGGAGCACGTGGAATCCTTAAACCATTGTAACGTTTCATCGCCTGTAGTGAAGGATGACCATATCCGACAGACTATCAATCAAATGAGAGGGTTCCTATATTGTACCTTCATAAGCAGTTTGATACATCGTTTTTTTTTCGGTTGTAACACGCACAATAAGTGTATTCCGCCATGAACTGTGCTTTTTACATCATCACTTGCTGCTGCTAAACCGTCAGTAACCCATTTCGATCCCCTGGCTCTCACAGAATATTGAACATTTCGTGGCATAAACTATACAGCTAACACAACAGAGGCTGATAGAAATAAAACACCGAAGCAATGTTTCTCGTTGACAAGAATGCAAAAGACATCGCAGCATTTGGAAACTGGAAGAGTTTGCGGTGTTGTAGCATGCTTCCAAGAGCCATTTGAAGGTGATTAGATTTACAGTTAATCTCATCTTTCCTTCGACAGGGTAGTGGATGTCACGATGCTTCATTTCGAAAAGCATTGTTCGTACATTTTGCAGTGATATACATAAATACTGTTCCAGTGCTACTATCGCCTGGAAGGTGCTGTTCGCAACACGCTTGAGGTACCGCAAATAAAAAGAGGTACTGTTATTTTACTGGTGAACAAAAATTAAAATAAGATCATGGGGCAGCGGATTGGGTCCGTAGCAACAAGGAACACTTCCAAACAGCTGTATAAAGAGGATGACCTCTACATTTAATTCTATGTTTTGCAGCGGCTAGTAGCACATATCCAACGTTCTGTCAAGACCTTCTCCACGTCAACGGAGTGGTTTCAGTCAATCATTGTGTGGCAACCAACAGCGTACCCAGTGGACGGTCGGGATGGGAAAGATATCCTTTATATGGGGCGATGTGCTGTAATACACACCGCAGTTGATATCGAAAACGAATACCGTCTACGTGGAGGCATCGAGCAAATGCCGTGATGCTATTAAACAGATGGGTGTTCATCCACTGTTGCAGGTGGCCTGAGATGCATATTGGATGAGCAAACTGTTATAGTTTCATCACCTGTACTGAACGAACACCTTCCTGTACCGAGCAGTCGCTGGAGAGGGTCCCTGTTTCGTTGTTTGACACACAGACGTTTCTCCTGTAACACACTTTGTACACTGCATTACATTTCGTTGTTTAGTTTCCCACCACGACTTCGACGTCTATGTCAGATTCTAAACTGACATTAACACGTTTTGGTCCATTAGCTCCCCCAGTTAAATAGACATCGCACAGTGTAAATCATGTTGGTGCTGCTGTTCTGACAAGATACTCACACAGGAGGTGATTGAAGTAAAAGACTGTGGTCGAGCGGTTCTAGGCCCTTCAGTCCGGAACCACAAGGCTGCTACAGTCGCAGGTTCGAATCCTGCCTTGGGCATGGATGTGTGTGATGTCCTTAGGTCAGTTAGGTTTAAGTAGTTCTAAGTCTAGGGGAATGATGACCTCAGATGTTAAGTCCCATAGTGCTTAGAGCCATTTGAACCATTTTTTTGAAGTATAAGACAGTCACAACATAAGGAAACCGGAACCGTTTTGAATGATTGCGGAGTGTTTCCAAACTGCTGTCCGAATATGATTGACGACCTCCACATTTAAAATCATCATTTGCAATGACGGGATAGCTGATGGCGCTGTGTTCCATTTGACTGATTTGTCGTATTGCTGCCATTCACGCTATCATTGTCCGGTGTTAGCCGTCCCTATTTTCGATTTCCCACCTACAAAGGTCGGGAAAGGCTGTCACGATTTGTTTCGCAAACGCTAGTATGAGATAGCATCGCAACTGGTAAAAGGGGACCTGAAATAGTGTAGAAAACAGTCACGTTGTCTTCAAATTACTGCTTGTTGTTGTCAAACATAAAATTATTGTGTTTCTTCCGACATGTAAGCCAATGGCATGAACGACTGTATTCTCTCATGTTATATCACGTGCATGGCAGTTTATTTACAGACACTGAACGTAAGAGACGGTCTCGGGTCCTGTAATTTGTTCAACAAACTGGAAGAAATGGCTTGGTGTTTAAGCTACCGCTTTTAATACTCTAGTGACAGGCTCGAATTAACGAAGATAATCTGTAGTGATCAGCAGTTTTTACAGCATAATAGTCGAAGACTTTTTTCTGATTTTTTCAGGGTGCGCATGTCTCTGTATTCGACGGCTGTACACTTCGCCAAATGTCGCAAAATAAACAGATGCGCATTGTACCATACAGTTGACGGTAAAAGCTATACCGATTTAGCTCATAAAAGTAAAAGTTAATGGACTTTGCCTATTTTCGTGGGAAGAGGACATATATTATTATTGCGATTCTGTTTTGCTTTTCTTCAATAGATGCTTGACTATAGACGCCTTGACCTCAAATACAGTTGCTGTGGGCAAGGTTGAGGTGGGGCGTGCCAGCTGTGTTGGCCGCTGGACACACCCGCTCTCTGTCCAGGGGACAGTGTGTGGGTGCTCTGTCGCTATAATTTAGATGAAGAAGTTGTACTTGACGCGGCCGTCCTTTTATCTCTTATTCTTTAGTTGCCTACACACGCTATTGTGGTTCCGTAGGATCGTCGCCGCGTAGAGGGCGGCCAGATGGTCGACAGCCGAGTGTGGAGAGCGGCCTTAAAGGGTGAAAGCGGGGGCACGAGGCCCTCAGCGCTGCATCTCGCCGTTTCAAGAAACCTGTTTCTCCCGATCGGTGGATGGTGGAAGGGGGTAGAGGGACGGAAGAAGAGGGCTTCGATTTTCGGCAGTTTGCGGACGCCTAAAGTGGAGAAAACACGTACAACTGCCACCCCCTTTGCAGTCTTCTAGAATGATGACTTTCCCCAGAACATGTGATGCATTATGACAGGTTCACTACCAGTGCTGTTTTTTCACAACAATTTGTAAGTGTAATTAAAACTCTGACGCATTCTGTTTTCCATCTGCTGTGGTAATGTGTATTGGCTTTGACTATCTGAGCTGCAGGATGATTTTTCAGCAGGCTCCTGCAGCAAACTCTGACGTCAAACAACGATCGATACTGTGCGCATACGGGTAAAACACTTTTTAAAATCATATCTGTCCATCAGGAGCATCTCACCAATTTAGTATATTTCCCAACAAGAAGATTATTGATAGTACTTACATCCCTGCCCTTTTACCGATAGCTATCCACCCAAGAGGACCAGCGTTCGAGTCCGAGAAATGGCACCACCAGTTTTAATTTTCCGCCAATTCCTGGTTGGGGGGAAGGGGTGAGGTGGTTGTCTTCAAGGCCCTAGGGCACAGAAATTCCCGCCAAAATTCGAAATTCCGACCAAAATTCCCAATTTCTGCTAGTGGGGTAGGTAGGGGGTGGAAGGGTTGGGAGGGGGGAGGACGGGAAGGGTAGGTCCGGGGGCTGGGGCACACCTGCAGGCTGAGAAAAATACGTGACATCATCTGGGTGGGGGTGTGCATGATCGATGGTGGGGGTTGGCGGGTGTGGGTGGGGGCACGAGTGTTTAATTGATCGATTTAATTACTTTGCATATGAATTTGATATCAAAATTGCGCTCGTAACCCCACTAGCTTATTTCTACCTGTTACACCAACATGATTCTATGTGCATTCCTCAAAAGTGCATACCTAGCAGAACGTCCTGCATAGTTTGTAACTCCCGAAGAGTTCAACTATGATCTTGATGGTTCGAGCCTTTCTGATTACTGTGGTACACCATTTTTCATTTGGTGTTCATGGTGCAAGTTAATGGCTTGCTTTGAATATTTCCTGAATCTCGGTAATGACCATTTTGTCAAGTGCAATACGTACAGCCCTTAAAATGTTGATCTCTGTACCCCCGAGACACTCAGTTTCTCTCGCCATCCGGATGCATATGGTTCGTCATTAGCAACTAGTATCTTTCCTATCATAATTGCTAACACAACACTTTCAAAAGCCCCTTATTAAAGACTGATCTCACGACCTCGCACTCAAGGAAATCCTTTTAAGACCCATTAAGGTGTAACTCAGCAGGCATTGGCCATCTTGCCTCAATGAAGGATAAACGTATTATCATTTATGGCTATAGCTTTTGAAACAATGAACACGTTACTGAGGCTTTTTTCGTCTGTCTCGCTATAATTTGACTGATTATTGTACACTGTACAGCCATTAGCATTCATGATATTGAAATACGAAGCAGCTTTATAGCATCGAACGCAGGAACAGTATTCGTTTACTGCTAATGAAATGAAGCACGTATCTGCAGGACCACATTTCATATAATTATTAAAATTTTTTCAAGTGTATATGAAAGAAGTTCGAGTTACTACATTAAAGTACTTAAACTCTCATAGTAACCCTCTTTGAACATCTTCGCTGTTTAATACAACAATTGTTACAAAAAGCTATTATACTGAGGTCACAAATTTCCATAGCGTTTGCAATTCCGCCAGCAGTAGAAATTTAGACACATAGAGGGTGAGATACCAAAGAAGACGCTACTTTCTTTGTGTAGTTGGTAGATTGGATTACAAATAAGAGATTTTGTCTTTAAAATGTCGGATGATAAGCAGATTTGTTTTGCAAATCTTGTATAAGAAGTGCATTGTATAAACCAAATACTATATTCACTTATGTTTCAGATTCTTAGTATAAGTATAAAATGGTCATGGTTTTTTCTTGCATATAGAAATCTGCTTGCAGCAGTTCGATACATGTATTTCGTTATGATAAAATGTAGGTACAGAGATAGAAATCAAGAGCATAATGTTACCTGTCGAGCACACACAGACTCTTCAATGATTTATTGTTTGGATATGATGTTTGAGAAATATTGGCCAACGAAATTTATCGGCAATGAGTATGACATGTACATCAATGTGAAATCTAACAGTTTTCTTGTGTTCATCACATGGATAGCCTATAGAACTCAAATGAAGATATGTTCCCAAAACATAAAAATGAAAAGTAATTTTAAGTAAAGACATATGAAAATATAAAAGTTAAGAGTATTCTTACTTATTTGCAAGAAAAGTAAATGTGAAGTATGCTATAATAAGTACTAAATTGCTGAAGCTGGTAGAATTAGTGGCAAAGGATGTCGAAGTTTGGGACAGTCTAAAGTATTCTAGCATTTTTAAAACAGCTGATCTTTTAAACAGCGAAAACGTATAGGGCCTGCCACACGATGTTAAGTGCTTTAAAGTAGTAAATCCAAACTTGCTTTAAAGTAGTAAAGCCAAATACGCTGTCGAATGTGAAGTAGTGAACGAATGCTATTCCTATGTTCAGTGCTCGGAAATTGATTTATTTTATGAATGAAAACACACAACACTGGTGTAATGTTCTATATTATACATTAATCATTTCACATGCCCGTTTTTGGCCGTTTCTTCGTTATTGGTTACAGAGTATGAGGAGCAATGAAAGTTTCTTGGACCAAATATTTTAAGCGAGTGCATCTGCAGAGTGACACCATTTCCTGAAACGAAAATTAATGTTAGATTTAGGACTAAAACAAAAGTATTTATCTCAGTGCAAATGCTATGTAATATTATTTAACTAACATAAAATATGTGATACGTTAACCTAATAGACTCTATACAGATTACAGTAGTTGTTAACTGAAGACAATAAATAGATGAATAAACTTTGGTGAAATGTTCCAATAGTGTAGCTGAACAAAATTAATTTTATCGTTAATAGGTCCTAAGTTACAAACAGGTAAGTGAAGCAGCTGCGATTATACAGAATAAAGCTTTTTAACGGTACGAAAGGAAAGTAGGGTATTTGAATAAGAGGGGTAATCTAAAACATCTTTGAACCATCATGGATAAGTTTATGAGAAATATCTGCAGTTACAAATGGGGAATAAGGGAACTGCGTCTGTTCACTCAGTACTAAGCTTGGGTTGATGGATGTATGTTTATTAATTTCCATTATTTCAATGTAGTTCATTTTGCTTCACTTTTGCATGTGATATAATACTTTATGTTTAATCTTGTAACTATGGCCGTATTCATGAAGGTGGTCTGCAAAGAAGAATCTCTTTTCCTAAATTTGCAACGTCGGTGACGTTCCTTCAAGCGGTTACACACACTTCAAAAACGATTAACAACACTTCGGTTCCGACAATTCCAGGTACTGTACATAAAATTGGAATAGAGATCAACTTCAACATGATTTCCACCCTTTTCATGGCAACATTGCATGTTGTACCACCACACAGCGAGACCTTCAGAGGAGTTGGTCCAGATTGCTGTACACACCGGTACCTCTGATACCCAGTAGCACGTCCTCTTACATGGATGCATGCCTTTATTCGTCTTGGCATACTATCCTCTAGTTCCAGATTGACCCACGCATCAACGTCGATTCGGCGTAGATCCCTCAGAATGGTTGGTGGGTCACATCGTCCATAAACAATCCTTATGAATCTATCCCAGGATTGTTCGATAGGGTTCATGTCTGGAGAAGATGCTCGCCACTCTAGTCTATTCTGAAGGAAGACATACACTAGATGAGCACAATGGGGGCGCGAATTGTCGTCCATGAAGACGAATGCCTCACCAATATGCTGGCGATGTGGTTGCAGTATCGGTCGGAGGAAGGCATTCACTTGTCGTATGGCCCTTACGGCGCCTCCCATAACCACCAGAAGCGGACGTCGTAACATAACGACACCCCCAAAACAGCAGGGAACCTCCGCCTTGCTGCACCCGCTGGAATGTGTGTCTAAGGCGTTCAGCCTGACCAGGTGGCCTCCAAACACGTCTCCGATAACTGGTTGCAGGCATATGCGACACTCATCGGTGAAGAGAAGGTGATGTAAATCCTGAGTGGTCCATTCGGCATGTTGTTGGCCCGTCTGTATCACGCTGCATGATGTCGTGGTTGCAAAGGTGGACTTCGTCATAGGCGTCATGAGTGCAGTTGCGCATCATGCTGCCTATTGCGCACAGTTTGAGTCGTAACACGACGTCCTGTGGCTGCACGAAAAGCATTATTCAACATGGTGACGTTTATGTCAGGGTTCCTCCGAGCCATAATCCGTAGGTAGCTGTCATCCACACCAGTAGTAGCCCTTGGGCGGCCTTAGCGAGGCATGTCATCAACAGTTCCTGTCTCTCTGTATCTCCTCCATTCCGAACAATATGGCTTTGGTTCACTGCGAAACGCCTGGACACTTCCCTTGTTGAGATCTCTTCCTGGCACAAACTAACAATGCGGACGCGATCGAAACGAGGTATTGAGCGTCTAGGCATGGTTGAACTACAGACAACACGAGCCGTGTACCTCCTTCCTGGTGAAAAGACTGCAACTGACTGGCTGTCTGACCCCTTGCGTCTAACAGGCGCTGCTCGCGCATGGTTATTGACATCTGTGGGCGGCTTTAGTGAGATCTCTGAACAGTGAAAGGGACTGTGTCTCTGATACAATATCCACAGTCAACGTCTTCAGGAGTTCTGGAAACCAGGATGATGCAAACCTTTTTTTGATGTGTATTACCCAGCCAGACTGACATCATTAGAATTTTCCAAAACTGCAATTTAATTTAAATATTCCATTCACTTCTAAACCAGGAGTGCTTTCTGTAAGACTGAGCAAAAAATGTCCAACAGTGTTGTGCACTTTGAAAATGTTTCGCTTCTATAGTTCGTTAACGCTGGCTGTTGCACGATGTCAGTTGCTATGACAAGGTGCGTAATAAGAATGATGTAGAAACACAGTTACAAATTAGAAAAAGGATTTGTTAATATCATTTACCATATGGTACTCATGTTTCAGCACTCTCTGATGAATGGCAGTTGACGTCCTAAACCTAATATTATGATACCTAACTATCTTTGATCTTCCCTACCGGTCTGTGGTATTGTATCACAGATATTAATGTTTGCACGCACTGGGTTACTGGCTGCAGTCCTCCGTAAATAGCAACTGGTACGTCAGAAGGTAGTCTTCAGAGTACTTTGTTGAGCTAACTGCAGCCACTAAACTTAACTGATTGATGGGGTAGAACTGACTTGTCACTGGTGAGGATCTCTGAGTGCTTCACGTCGTCTGATAATAAATTTTCTTTTTCAACAGACTTATAATAAAAGATTCCGTAAGAGTTTCTGGGAGAGTAAAGTTCATTATAACCACGACACTCTGAAACAAGGAAAAAACAAATGATTGGCGATTGTGATTTCCGTGGTCAGTCATTATCTGCGTGATGTTAGACAGTGTACCAGTAATTAAACGTTGAATCGCAAATGCTGGGATGCATAAAAATGCTTTCAATAAATCCTAATCGGACGTCGTAAATCATGGAAAGATAATGAAGGCAGCTGCTCTGACCAACGGTGTAAATTTGCATAAACGCGGCTATAGTGGCGGCCGATCAATCGCATCACCGTACCTAAACTACCACGTCGTCTCCTCTTACAAATTCTGAAACAAATAGAAATCGGTTAAGAGGAGAAAAACAAAAATGTTAGTAAACATTGGTTTACGTTTTTAAGTACGGGTATATATTCTGCCATAAAATGTACAGGCATGAGAATACATCCGTATCGCATTCTGTGTCTACGAAGAGACAGAAGGCGAGAGAGTTACAACATAGCGTTATTTCAGCTATAAAATAACCAATAGTATAACTAATTTTGAAAGAAGGGTAATTAAGTACTTAGCCCTCTTAAATGCCGTTAATATAGCTTACTGCCCAACTGGACGACGCCGTACAACATGTAAACGGCTGGTTGCACTTAACTGTCTTTAATACACATACTCGTTTCCAACTAACACATATTTACACTAACAATTCAATAGTCTATTTCACAAAACACGGTACGTATTTCATTCTAGATACATGTAAGGTTAAAGATAACAGATGGTAGCTTTTTGATTGTATGGGCATTGTCTTTTGCTAACATTAGTGCTGCATTGTCTTTTTCTTTTTTGTACATCTTTCTCACCACAAAATCATTTCACTAGTAACAGAATAACGGTTAATAAAACATTAATAGCCTTTATTTTAGGGATTTTTCACTGATTCTGAGTCACATTATAATATGTGGCTACACTTGCAACTGCCTACACGTCCAACCATTGTCAGTGCAGAGATTACGCGTGACGAGTGATGAAACAGTATGATGAGTATTACAGTGCAAGAAGTCGGACCCAAACAAGCATCAGTCGATCTGGACTGAGAGATCGCATTCCACGATCACCAGGATGTCATTCAGGTAGACCTCAGGTGCTCACCAGGTACAGGAATCATGGAACAATAACATAGCAGAATCAGTGATACCTCCTCAGCACATGAACGATGGTTGTGCTGAAAGAAACATGTTATGAATAAATGTACATACATGACATTTCCTGCATCTAGTTTACAGATATCCGGTTAAAATGGTTATCGTTATTATTTTTGAGATCAGTTAAGTATTCTGTCACGGGACATGGCCGATCTTAAAGTTTATTTACTTTATTTTATTTGCTACTTTTCGTAGCGGTGTAACAACGCAATATCTCCGATTGCCGCACAACACAACGCAGCCCGTACCAGCTTAATGCACGCACGTTCGTAGCACGTACCACGTAATAGCGTCCTTGTTATCCATTCACATTACTTTCATTGACACTTTACGTTACTTGAAAATCTGCAACAGTGCTACTTGCGCTGCTGTTAGCTCGACAGTCAAGTCTGTGATATGTAGTTAGGATTGTCATCAGTGTGTACAAATGGCGAAACAATCACTTGGGTCCAGCTGCGAAGTGAGTAACATGTCCCCGGGTGAGAAATGCTACATAATGGCTCTACGAAAAGGTCTATCGGCAGCCAGCATCGCCCTGTTCATCGCTTGCAGTTCAGATAAGCACATCGTTTTTCCTTTGAGTATCGGCGAAATACTTCGCTCGTGGGTAGCAACTTACACCAAACAGTTGACCCTGTATGGGGTCAAATCTTTACTTTCACGAACACGTCATGGTACGCACTCACACTCGTAAATTAGCTTCCCGTCATTTTCCGTCCAGGTCCCATTTAGTACTTTCACATCCTAACTTTTATCTTTTTACAGGTCACAACGACGTTTCAGATTTTCTTATTTGTTCCTTCGCATCTTGGCAAGAAACAAATTAGCTTATTCTGCGTGTTCTATTTAACAGATTTCCCTTACAGTAATGAACCTACCATTGTCCTTAACAAGAACATTTAATTTGTTTCTCATCACTTCAGGTGATAACGGTTCACTTTTCGTAATAATGCTTTAAAGTCCATACAAGTGCTTATTTTATCCTTTTTTTAAATTACGGTCCTTATAAGTCGTTATTTATGTCTTGGCAATTATATTCGAACTTTAAAATCGACTAACGTACTCAAAGTCAAAAGAATAAAAAAGAAAAGACTGCGTTTATAGGTCAATGGCCAAAGCAGTTACGAGAGTCCCTGAGTCGCGTGTTGTGTAGGTTCACAGGAATAAGGCTCTACCCGTCTCAGGCATGTAGTGTACAGGGGGGAGGGGGTAACGATGAGACCCAGTACTGGCAACTGACGTCATTTGTTGTGTGTAAACTCATTATTGCAATGCAGGTAGTGGGAGATATTATACGTTGGCAGCAATGGCAAGGGGCGCGGAATCTTTAGCTAACAGTACATCTGTGACAATGAAATGTCGCAAAATCAAATGGTTCAAATGGCTCTAAGCACTATGGGACTTAACATCTGAGGTCCTCAGTCCCCTAGACTTAGAACTACTTAAACCTAACTAACCTAAGGACATCACCCACATCCATGCCCGAGGCATGATTCGAACCTGCGACCGCAGCGAGTTGTTGACAGACTGCATCTGTACCTCTTCGGATTCTAACTATTGTTTAGTAACTGAGGAAGAGTGTTAAAACTCATGGGATAGACGTGGTATAAATGAAACAAACAATTAATGATAAGACAAAGATAAAAGGTTAGTGTACAACCACGATCGTCGAAATTGAGAAAAATTTTCGTTAAGGTGAGGTACTTTACAATGTAAAGAATAACATTAAAAGTAACAAAGGTGAAGGTAAATTACTTAGGCGCTGCACTTAACGGCTTGCTAGACCCGTAAAATATATGCAAAACTCAATTTCACCAGAAATTTCCTTATAGAGGTGGGACAATGATATAGAACTCCTATAGACAGATAATTTCGGGTTAAAAGTGTGAACTGCAGACAAAATCGCTCAAATTCAATGTAGCATATGCCGGATTGTTCCTCGGCAGCTATCAAGACAATGTGGATGGAGCTGATTCACATGATGGGAGAGCTGGGCCGCCAGTATGTCAAACCCGAAACTGAAACGCTACAAGATGCAAACAGTTACGAACATTTCGGGGCCAGTCTAGCAGACTGTAAAGAAAACATAATAATTACCTTTACATGATATAACGTTGGCAACTACAGGATGTAGTCAAGTCGTCCAGCGTGTGAAAAACGGAAATATCTGGCCAATTGCACGGAAACTGTTAAAACAAAATACTCACGAAATAGCATGTTATGAGAGAGTTTATAGTAGCAGCACATGTCTGAAAGAGGAAATTCACCTTACCCGTATACTGCAGAAGTGCCAATATTTATTTTTAAAAATTGATTTACGAATTTATATTAATTACCAAGCCTACTGTAGAACAATAACATCAGCAAATTATTCTTTTCTTTTAGGACAGAAACACATTGCATTGATGAATCAGCATGGAACCATGCTGCATTTTTTAAAACCAACCATAGGAACATTCCAAATTGTGGATAATTTACTTTTACCTTCTAAAGACTTGCACTCAGTTTCAGAAACACATGAAGGTTCAAACTTTCCATTTTCACCAACGGTAAAGTCATACTTGTCGGGAAATGAATGTTCGAGGACTGAAGTAATTTGGCCACTGAAATGCTGTGACGAAAACTATTTTCTCAAGTCGTGTACAAATATTTCATCTTCATTTACAAATATTTCCTGACAGTGAAATACTTCACTTGTGGAGAGAAAAAAAATGTGCCTGTTTAATTTGTTTTGGTATTGTACTACATTTCATACATTGTTTGTTTAAATGCTTAGATTCTGTAGACTAGTTAACACTTTCATTTGATGAAACTTTAAGTACATCCACCTAGACAAAGCAGATGCATATTTTACTTAGGTTACATTGTAATCTGTAGTTATCATCTGTTTGTGCGTGTTTATTTTATTCTTCGCCTAACTACGGCTTTGAGTGGAACTACTGTATTGTCAGAAGAGAAAAGGTAGTTCGTATGGTAGAGTACTCTCCCGCGAAAGGCAAATGTGCCGAGTTCGAATCTCGGTTCGGCACGTAGTTTTAATCTGCCAGGAAGTTTCACATCAGTGCAAACTCAGAGTGAAAGTCTCATAAACATCCCCCAAGCTGTTTCAAAGCCTTGTCTCCGCAATGTCCTTCCTTCCAGGAGTAATAGCTCGGCATGTTCCGTAGGAGATCTTCTGTGAAGGTTGGAAGGTAGGAGACGAGATACTGACGGCAGTAAAACTGTGAGGACGGGGCGTTAGTCGTGCTTTGGTGTATCAGATGGCAGTTCGCCTTCGGCGTTGTAGCGGCTCGGACGTGCCTAGCGCCCGGGCCGCGCCCCGTTTAGCTCGAGCTTTGTTTATATCCGTGAGGCTTCGCATAGCGGCGTATTGATTACTACAGATCACGATGGCTCTTTCTTACTGGAAAGCGACTGACTATCACGTTCGACGCACAATACACAAGACCAAAATCACATGAAATCGAACGTTTCATGCACGAAGTGGTAAAAATAGATCACCGGGAGATGATAGGAATTCACCTGTCAATAGTGGACAGCATCGTTTGAGTAAAAGTCATAGACGAGGTAGCCTGCGACTGACTTACCTGTCGATCCACCGAACGTTAAAGCTTTTGCCACGCCGACGAGAACGTGGGTTGGGTTTCTGTTGTTTATGCCAGCGTCGGAGTGAGAACGATACGCTTATTCGAACTGCGGAATTGGTAACCGCAGCACTTCGCCTTTACGGCACGGTCCTTAACCATGCTGCGGAGAAATGGATCAGCTACGAGACGTATCCCATACTCAATGGTGAGCGCCAAATAGGAATTTAACTCCAGAAGCACATACCATGTTATGTGACAATAGGTGAGTGCGGAGCCACCGTTATATACGATGGTCAACCGAAAACCTGCTCTGGCTACAGGCAGGAAGATTTTGTCCGAACTGACTGTCGTCAGCGACGTCTAGTACAGCTACCTTGGGACACCCAGCAGCCGCCACAGCAGATGACGTAGCTGCCTGTTACGTACGTGGAAGTGCTACGGAACGACTTGGGCGGCGCGCATGACAAGCCGTTGCCCTTAGAATCTGCGAGTATCCCCCCAGATCCCACGTCACTGATGGCAGAAACGACCTTGTCACACCACCAGCCAGACGCCCCACAACAGCTGCGGATCCTACGGCGCTCCAGTCGAACCCATCTTCAGATATGAAAGCGGATCCTCAAGAGGATCACACTGAACAGCTTCCCTCAGCAGAAGTGGAAGCTCCACCACGAAAACAGCGTTCGAAGAAACGAAACAAGAGACTGCTGTCCACAGAAGACGAGGCGAAGAACAAGACAGTGGGAACGATCAAGATTCGTTTCCACCGCCAGGCCTGGAAACGTCACATCCACAGCGTCGGTGCTGCAAACCGTGGAGAAGCCGACACATCAACGAGACGCGATGGATACAAATATATATGTATACGATGAGGTCCCACCTGCAAATGAACGTCCGTCAACAGCAAGAGACCTCACCAGTTCATTAGGAGATTGGGCAGAAGAAAAGGAAGAAACTTATGGGATGCAAGAGGCCAACGTTCAATCATTGGCTCCCACCGATAAAAAATCTCGAGGGAACCTTACCCATGGCGGGCAAAGGGGCCGTGTCGTGTGGTCCCGGTCCAGGAAGAACGCTCCTTCGACGGCCGATCAGTAGAGGCGTGAATTCCCAGCAGTGCACAACCGATAAGATGTTACACGTCTAGCGTATTTGGTACAGTTAACGTCAATGGTATTAGCACCTCTTTAAAGATACGATGCGTGCAGTGGACGTCGACATAGTTTTTTCTGCAGGAAATAGAAAACGATGCCCCAGATGAGTTTTAAGGTTATGAAGTCTATCGTTTCACAGGTTAGACGGTAGCGGTGGTACAGCCATTATGTTACAAGAAGCAATAGTGGCGGAAGATGTGGAATAATTATCATCAAACCGTGGTGTTGCCCTGATCGTAGTGGATGTACCTTTGGTGTACCGTCTGGCTCGACCAAGAGACATGAACGCACGACCGTTTACACAGAAGAAGTGTCGCCGCTATTTCGAGGACGTCAGGAGAATTACAAGTATATTGTCGGCGGCGACTTCAGCTGCGTTCTGAGGCCAGAGGACCAATGACCACACTTCGTTCTTTGTCCGGCGTTACCGATGTTGGTCCGGGATCTTGCACTGCATGACATTTTGGAAATGACGCACGGCGACAGCCACGTATATAATTACTTTACACGCCACTCAGTAAGTCGACTATACAGGGTGTATGTGTCACGTGGGCTACGCAAGGCAGCGATTGACGCCACGGTGTGGCCTACGGCCTTCACAGACCACCAGGCTCACATGTGCACCATGGCTCTGCCACGACAGAAGACATGGCACAGTAGGGGGCCATGGAAGCGTAACGCTACCCACCTGCAGGATGGTTCAAATGGCTCTGAGCAGTATGGGACTTAACATCTTAGGTCATCAGTCCCCTAGAACTTATAACTAAGTAATCCTAACTAACCTAAGGACATCACACAACACCCAGCCATCACGAGGCACAGAAAATCCCTGACCCCGCCGGGAATCGAACCCGGGCGTGGGGAGCGAGAATGCTACTGCACGACCCCTGCAGGATGAAAACTGTTTACTGGAGGTTCAGGTCACATGGTGACAATATCAACGGCGTCAACGTTCGTACGGTTCAAGGCTTAAATGTTGGCTCTGCTGCGTCAAACCAGCTTTACGCAGACCGTACCCGCGATATGGCCAAGATAAGTCACATAGGCAACGGGTGACCTCCGAACTTCATTTCACAGCCCTACGTGAGTTGACGAAAGAACTAGCGTCTGCCGACCGTCAGCAGGTTGTCCAACATATCAAAGCACTGCTGCGTCTTACGGAAGTGAAGATGGAAGGAGTTAAAGTACGTGCGAGGATGCTCGACGGATTACGCAAGGAACGGCTGTAATTCCACTATATACTGAGAGAAAGAAGGCAGCGGCGACGTACTCTTATACCGGATGTCGAAATGGCCGATGGATCTAGGGCCACGTTACAGAAGTATATTGAACGTGTGTTTGTTCACCACTACCACAGTTTCTATGTGGAGGACCAGCTGGACAGAGCAGGACTGAAAGACGTGTTTCGCGAATGCCAGCGGACGAGCATCCCACTGATGTGGGCAGCCTTGTGGCTGAAATCACCGTAGATGATCTGGACGCTGCCCTAAAGTGTGGTGCGTTAAAAAATCCCCTGGACCGGATGGGCTCCCTCTTGAGTTCTACCGCACGTTTGCTTCTCTGATGGGACCGACGTGGGTACTGATGTACAGTGGACTCTTAACACCTGCTTTACATGTCCCTACCGAGTTCACCGATGGCATCATATACCCGTCCCAAAACCAAGCGGTGGTCGTAGACCACAAGACTTCCGGAATTTGACTTGATTGCATGGAGAATACATAATCTTTGCACTTATCCTCCGTGCTCGCCTTCAAGCGGCGATAAAGGACAAAATACATTTACATCAAACGTGTCTAGGTGGGAAGTGCAGTATACACACAGCGCTAGGGGCATACAGGGATGTCATAGCATTGATGTCGGCATGTCGATTAAGAGGAGCCGAGGAGCCCTCGCGGCAATTGGTTTCGATCACGCTTTC
This sequence comes from Schistocerca gregaria, assembly GCF_023897955.1. Classification (NCBI taxonomy): domain Eukaryota; kingdom Metazoa; phylum Arthropoda; class Insecta; order Orthoptera; family Acrididae; genus Schistocerca; species Schistocerca gregaria. The sequence continues at coordinate 431,700,650 of NC_064926.1, forward strand.
GACCAAGTGGACCATGTGCTCCTCCGAGGGATCATGGAAGGGATGGGAATCACCCTCCAGTTTGTGGACGTTATAATGAGGTTTATTAATGGTACAAACTCGAGTGTCTTGGTGCACGGTGTTAGCTCCAAACCTTTCACGATCCAGCGCTCAGTGCGGCAATGTTGCCCCTTTCAGCCATCTTATTTGCAGTCGCTCTTGAACCTGCACTACACGGCCTCCGACGACGACTTGAAGGCATCCAACTACGGACCGTCTCTTTCCAATGTGACGCATACGCCGACGACGTCAAGTCGGCAGACGAAATCCAGGTGGCGCTGGAATGGCTCCAGCAGTTGGCTAGAGCCTCCCGTTAGGTAGACCGTTCGCCTGGTGCAAGTCTTTCGAGTTGACGCCACTTCGGCGACTTGCGCGTCGATGAGGATGAAATGGTGATGATAGGGACAACACAACACCCAACCCCTAAGCGGAAAAAATCTCCGACCGAGCCGGGAATCGAGCTCGGGCCTTTAGGTGTGACATTCCGTCGCGCCGACCACTCAGCTACCTGGGGAGGACGTGGCGGGTTGCGTCGTCAACCTACGAAAGACCCGATATATGGAAATGCGCAGATGGCTGCCACCAGCGGTGCCCATCACCAAGGTCCCCACGCTCAAGGGTTTGCGGGTGATATTCCATGGAATCATACGGCGTACAGTGGCGGATAATTATCGACGGCTACGGCAACAGAGTCGCTTGTTGTTACATGAACATGCCCTGCCCGCCATAGATATGGCCCAGCTGCACATTATGACAGCGTCTACTTGGCACCGAAAATAAGTCACTTGGTACACATACTACCGTTGCCCACCACGATCGCGTCAAGACTATAGTCGACTTTCGGACGTTTCGTAAGTGCCGACCTCCTCTTCAAAATCCGCTACGATACCTTGAAGCTGTCACAAAGGAGGAGGCATCGGACTCGTAAACGTGAAGAACAGGGCGCGTGCGTAATCAACGTAGTGGCTTCCCATTCACTCTGTCTACCAGTCAATGTAGGCCACATCACGGCACCGCTCGCACTTTTTCGTCGATAACCACTACGTTCAGAACAGTTTGCCAGGGACCAGGCTGCTCACAACGAAAGACATATACCGAAGCTTCCTTCAGGAACAACCTCGTAATGTTGACGAATAGAAGTACCCGGTGACACAGGGGCAGAAAATATGGAGAGCAGTCCATCTTCCCTCTCTCCCTACAGTGGTACGTGCATTGTCGTATGTAGTGGTGAACGGCAAATTCCCGAACCGTCAACGACTGCACTCTATTCATCTGGTCGACACGCCGATATGCCGCCACTGCGATGTCGTCGACTCCGACGAGCACCGTTTGGTTTGTAGCACGGCAACCGACTGTTGGCTTCTAACGAGGAAAATACTGGCCCTTTTATTGCGTACGGAGCACACGGCGATCTAAGCTGACGACCTACTGGTCCCGGACAATATACACTTCCGCACCGCCAGGATAAACGCCGTATGGTGGTGAGGTATTAATTGTATCGCGCAGATGACAAGAACGTCATAGACTTCTGGTAAGTACTGCAAGAGCAACATATCTTACGGTGACTTGAAGTATAGAACATGTTTTTCCAATTACTTCGTTATTCACGGACCCTCTGGCTAGTTGGGGTGTTCGGAGTATGAGAAGTGAAATGAGGAAATAGCTCAAAGTTCAGGAACTAACGTTCAAGCCTAATGTATACACGGACAATACATAGTTCTTAAGTTGAAGAAAAACCGTCCTGGCTACATGCCAACAGGGCCGTTGCAGGGTCCCGTTTCCTTTTCTTTCTTCTTCTAGTAAACCCTTTAATTCTAGATGGAATTTTTATGTTTTGAATGGCACGTTTAGTTTCTCTTCGTTGTGTTTAGCACCTATTAAAGACAATAAAATCAATAAACACAAGAGAATACCTCAAATAAAAATTAAATATATGAATTCCTTTCATACCTTGGTCTAAATTCCCAGGAATGAGGGTATGCAGACATGGTGTCAAGGCGTTGGGTTGCGACCCCTGCCCGACCTGCCGCCTCCATCCCGTGGAAAAAAGAAAGAGAAAAAAAAGTTTCATATCAGCCCATACTCCACTGCAGAGCGAAAATCTCATTTGGTTTGAAGTCGTTAATTTTCATTTTGTAAATTCAGTACGAATGCTGGGTAAATATGAGCAATTAGGGCGATGTGGTTGTCTGAATAGCAGTTCAGATATAAGGCATACCCTAAATGACGTAAGAAACATCTCCACAACTCAGAGCAAGAGAATTCGAAAACATGTTTAAGTCATACGTGAGCTAAGTCAAAGCAAAGAGAAGGCCGAAAACCGAGCCTCACTGGACAGTGTATACCCAATTAACTACATCAAAACTATTGTTCACTAGACACCGATAGTTTCTTTTTCATATAAAAACCTATCAGAATAATGCGTCTTACATAAATTACCATAACAAAATACATACATTTAAAATACTGTTTCAATGTAAAATGTTCACATAAATAAAATCTCTTTGGCGCTCGCCGTAAAATTTTATGCCTTATGTATTCATGGACGAATAACAGTTAAGTCGATATTACGCTGCATAGAAAAATTTTATAAGCTAGTATGCACAGGTAAATTAAGTTTCTAAAAACAGTATAATTTATACTGTTTTACTTGTCCATAGAGCCCAGGAGTCACCCATTATTCAAATTAATGGTTTATTCAAACTGTTCACATTAGTGTCATACTACTATTACGGTAAAAATAACTCATTTTCACATATAAATCTTGCTTCTATCTATTGCTAGTTTCTTGATTGCGCAAATAAACGTTTAAAATGAGATTCCTTTCTCAGAACATATGTGCGTATCTTTTCGCGCTACACAAAATGATGGAAATACAAAACGGATGCTTGGACATGGGATTACTCTTTTATCTTTAATACAGCTAATACTCATTTTATAAACCCTCATAGCCAGTTTTGTAAAGGATTCGTGGAGGCCAAGTTGCTACCTTAGTTACGGTACGCCAAGTTTGTGAGCTCGCAAAACGGCTTCCGGTGCAGTACACCTCTAAGACGATTTCTCCGTGCCACTATCACGCAGCTATGTCCCAGCATCAGGTAACAGCATAGGAGAACGAAGGCTCTAAAACACTGCAACAAATTAGTAAAGAAGTCACGCAAATCAGTTAAAAAGACTCACTTACCTTTGTGGCTAGTAGAAATATGAAGTCTGCAATTCTGTGCGTATTTGACACACACAGTGGTTACGGTTAGTACAAGCCACACCACAAGTTGGGAAACGGGGCCAAAATTTCTAGTAACTTACTGTCGATTTGAGATTTTCACACAGAAATGTTTTATTCGTATCTTACAGAAACTAGCAGTACGGCAATAAACAGCGTTTCAAACACGCCGCTAACGGCAATCAAGTATTTTATAGCAATACAACAGTTTAAAAAATTTAAAGTACTTATTTAACAGGCTACTAAAGTAAATATAGAACTTTGTTAATAAAGAACGGTGAGGTAGTGCAGTTACCAACACCGCCATTTAAAAAAATCTAAGGTCCCAGCAAACACACGAGTAATGGCAATAAAAGAAAGGAGTTCTTAGACAAGTGTCCTGCAATATCACTAGAACATAACAGATATGATGGACCCGTGTAAGGCGGCCACAAATCACCCACGCAGGGATGTTCAGACTAGGCAGAATACTGACCAACTGAAATACGCCTGTAAGCACAATTGCCACTCTCAGGCTGGTCACTGCACCGACTTTTAGCCAGCGAAATCTTGCAATAGGATAGCTCAACTTGCTGACAGGATTAGAGCGCACGTCGTGCAAGGAAACATTACATTACACATTCGTGAATGAGTGACCACATGATCAACCAACAAGAAGCATGAATTTACTCATAACACACGACAGAACAGCGAAACAATTAAACTGCTAAAACTACACCTCCAGTCGGACAGTGACGAGAGGAAGAAAGATCACTGTCCTTAATTACACCGGTGCCGGGGACAGGAAACCCGATCGCCGGAGGCGACAAGGCAGAAGAGACACTGGTTACGCAAACTTATTACTTAATGATTTAATCTTCCACTAACTTAACTTGCAATTGTGCTCGAACAGGCAGTACACGACCTCCGATGGCAAGATCCACACATCCGACCGCGCACGCGTCGCCATTGTACCCAACACGCCACGGTCACGCGACAACACGCTGTGTCACCGGAGTTCACGTCTTCTCTGCAACGTTGACGGGTAGTGAGCGCTCCTTCCTGTTAGGTGCCTCCTTTTTACAGTGTTGAAACGGAGGACTTAAAGAAGCTTGTTAACGTCCCACCAAGATGAAATGAACAGTAACTAATCGTGGGCGATACTGTATACAACCAACCCGCGAGGAGCTCATCTGTCAACTCGACCCGCTCATTACTCACAACCGACACACATCACGTGGCGACTCGGTACAACCGACCACGCCTAGTGCGCGCTGGCGAGCCACACTGCCCTCCCGTGTCCACCAAACACCCTCAGCGCACGCCCCTACTTCCGCGCCACAACACTAACTTACAACCGGTCAAAGATCTCACTTCCTCCATAGCAGTTTCCCGGAAGCAGAACGCAGATATCGATAGCAGAGGGAAAAGACAACCAAGCATCCCCTTAATGACAGACAAAATATCAAACAAACATGTCAGGGGAAGAAAAGGAAAACCAATGCAAATTAAACATAAGGGGTAACACGAGTCCATACGCGGCTCAGTAATATAACACAAAAAGAGCCCTTAATGGGTACGTAATCGTATGTAAACTTCACAGTACATAGCAGAAGCAATTACAACTGTCTGTTCACTTCTAAGAGGTCACTAAACGACATGAGACTGGATGATTATCTACAACCAAGTGGGCACTAGCTGCTCTTCTATCTCCCTAGTCGGTTTCTGTGCGTTGTCGTACAGATTGTACTCGGCCGACGGTTGACCGAGGCGAAGTCGATATCTTCATCCTCAGCGCCACCCATGGCAATGGTGGAACTTGCACAAGTGACGAGTCTTTATGCCACTGGCACCAGCTAGCATCTTTGTGCCTGTGGTGCTGTTGTCCCGGCTGTGTCTTCTTCCAGCGACAAATCAACTTTAATCGAGTATACTCAGTGTACCAGCATAATGACTTTTCACATAATGTAACAACATGCACAAAAATTTGAATGTATCATAATAAGATCTTCTATTAGTAAAGAGATACACTTTTATGATGATTCTTAGCATGAAAATTTGGTGGCTAACTATGCCAATATCTCTTCAGATCGTGGTGGGGATATGAACGTTTCATTTTCCCTGATCTTAGAATAGCCAAAAGACAACTGCCAGGGTCAGATATGTTAGTGGTGTTATATGGACCGTTGTAAAGCAACTGAATTTAATATCGAATTTATGCACACCACAGGATTTCATAGGTTGCTTCAGCACAACTGTTTTTCCAAGAATTTTAACTTTAAATCGTCCTGGCATTTTATCACGTGTTTTCTTTCAAATTCTAGCGTATTCCATCCACACGATTAGTGTTTCTCTTGCCTTTTATTGTAATAGAGTCATTCCTTCCGTTAGCGGACGTGGCAACGGATTTATTCGGCTTTTTGCTTCTTTGTTGTTGCTCAATAATTCAGTAGGTGTGCAGCGTGTAGTGTAAATTGGCAAGGTATTTACTGTTTTCTCAGAAGGTTCTATGAGCTAGAGCTAGTGTGTGCGTTGCATATTAGTACATGTTCTCACAAATCGGTTAACTTCCCTAAAAATACTTTTGGCAGGGTTACTTTGCAAGTGGTATTGGTATATTTGAATATGCTTAATGCCATAGTCTTTCAGAAAATCTTTCCATTTTCTACGAGTAAAGCTCGTTGCATTGCCTGTCGGTTTTGCCAGTCGTGGGCATGTATTGTTTGAAACTCCTTATTGAAGCAAATGCTTCTGTTGACTTCAGAGCACATAGTTTAACACCACACAAAGCTATTAAACAGGTCACACCATGTTCTGCAGTCGGCAGTGGCGCAGCTGTATCGACAGATACTAAATGCATTTGCTGTGATGCTAGCACTGAGTCTAGTTCAGTGTTACAGCATTTCTTGGTTATCTTTGCTTTCTGGCCCATGAGACATGTTTTTAAAAGCTGCGTAGAGTATCTGCTCATATTTCGAAAACATCAGTATAAATTCGGTTTCCTCAAGCATTTAGTGGTACGGCAGTGACTCCAGACATAGTGAGTATGCCAAACAAAGGATCCTCTAAATATACAGGGATACATAGACACTACTGACACTTCGTCAGCAAAACAATGTCATTAGATCGTTGTAATATTGCTGGATTCTCTCAGATGGGTTGTTTAATACAATTGTTCTTGCTTTATGGCACCTAGGATCAGAATCCTGCAATGTTGGCATATTGTTGCACATATTTATATAGTAGTGTGTGTAGCGGGTGTACTTCATCAAAAGCATTCTGCAGTAAATGATTTTTTTCAGTAATATCAGAAAGTTTACTTACTCCTTGTGGAAAATGTGGTAAAGCGCCTGCGACGACAATATCCTTGCCTTGGAGGAGGAGATTAGTGTTTAACGTCCCATCTACAACGAGGTCATTAGAGACAGAGCACAAGCTCAGATTAGGGAGGGATGGGGAACGACATCGGCCGTGTTCTTTCAAAGGAACCATGTCGGCATTTACCTGAAGCAATTTAGAGAAATTACGGAAAACCTAAATCAGGATGTTCGGACGCAGGTTTCAACTGTCATCCTCCCAAACACAAGTGCAGTGTGCTAATCTCTGCGCCCCATAGCTCGACAGCCTTGCCCTGTATGTGCATTATTTGAAAGTAGTATTCTTGAAGAAATGCTGTGCATCTAACAGTTTTGGGGTGCAGTAATTTAAATGTTAATAGAAAGGTAAGTGCGTCGTGATCGCTGTACACATTGCTGTGCTTACCATTTATGTAATATTTACATTTCTGAAAACCCAGAATGTCAGCTAGAACCTCAAGCTCCGAACCTGAATATCCACGGCCATATTCAGACAAAATTCTACTTTGTAAAGCTGATCATACCAGTATCCAACTTACCATTTCTCTCCGGCATCTGACTTTACCATTCTGTCTGACATCTAAAGCTGGCGAGCTGCAATTCCTGTAAAGGATGCGTCAGTGGCCATACAAAAGTCTAACCTCAAGTCAGGATGACGTAGGATATAGGATTCACGAGTGTCTTTTTAACAGCTTCAAAATCAGTTTCGACACGTATTTGACTATACCCAGACTGTGTAATTGTCCAGTAAACCTCAGAGTTATAAGGTGATCGGTAATTGATTGAACACGAAAGGACAAAAGAATGAACGTAAAATCATGAATGCTTTTAACTGTAGTTTATTGTGTGGCATAGAAAAATTCTTGATTGCGCTTATTGTGTCGGTATGGGGAAATAATATGATCTAGAAACTTAATTTTCCCTCTACCACACTTCAACTTTTGCAGATTAGCTGACACTTTAATCTGTGAAAATTTGCACAGAATTGTATCTAATAAATCCAGAGGTCTTTGCATGTGACAGTAGCAATTAAAATGTCACCTACATATAACGTTAACATTATTACCAAATCAGGTCCGAGTGCAGTGTCTAACACTGTAATAAATGTAACAGAGCTTATGTTTGGTCCCAAAGGCCAAACATAAAACTGGTACCTCCTGACAGCGTAAAAAAAGCTGTTTATCTCGTAGACTCTACAGTTAATGCGACCTGACCGTAGGAGGATCTCAAATCAAGTTTAGATAAATAGTGAACACCGTGAAACTTTTGCAACTGCTCCTCCAAATTCTCAAATGATTCAAATAGCTCTGAGCACTATGGGACTGAACATCTGAGGTGATCCGTCCCCTAGAACTTAGAACTACTTAAGCCTAACTAACCTAAGGACGTAACACACATCCATGCCCGAGGCAGGATTAGAACCTGCGACCGTAGCAGTCGCACGGTTCCGGATTGAAACGCCTAGAACCGCTCGGTCAGCGCGGCTGGCTCCCAATTCTCAAGTTGTGTACGTGTTGGTATTACAGTATTATTAATCGATCGTGTGTCTAGGACCAGACGTATGTCTCCTTAAGGTTTCAGTAAGGTAATAAATTACTACAGTACTAAAGTGTGTAAATCTCGATAATATTCCAGGATAACATCCTTTTAATCTCGCGACGTTCCGCCCCACTTTTTGAGTAGGGGATGGGGTATACTTCCATAGGGAGTATAATGAGGGGCTACGCCCATGTGATGGACGTAAGCGTTTATCACTTCAGGTTTATAAAAGAATACCAGTAAATGTGTCATGAGTAATTCTTCCAATTTCTTTCGTTGTTGCACGTAAGGATGTGATACCCTGAGTACATCATCAAGCATGCAAGTGCTATCTGTATAATTCTTACTGCAGCAAGTTCACGTATCGTGAACGGACGCTCTCTTAGTCTTTAAAAATTATATTGTTTCTCCTTGATAACATTTATCGGGTTTAAGTGCAACTCGTATTAAGTCGACTTCAACAAGTTCGCTCTCAATGCACAAGTAGTGCACACCCTGAGAGAAGTCTACACCTGCGTCCTTGTCGCTTAAAAACTCAATACCCATCAGACAGTCAATTACAAGATTCCTTACAATTAGGAATGGGCTTAAGGTCATTCCATTTCCTTTGAGAACTTTTACTTGAGTTTGTTATTTGATCAGCTGCAACATTGCACCAAACGCTCATGTTATCCGACAGTTCTGTGCCAGGTGGATAGGTAATTTGATTCCTTCCTTTATTTAATTAAAAATTTTTTGTGACGTGACATTTACCAGGAAGTACCAGTATCTAGCATAATCCAAGTATGGATTGTTCCTACACTAGCATTTACAGATGCCTGCATCATTACTTGCATTTCAATCTCTTGCATTTCAGTCTCTATGATGATCATTGTACAGTTCTTCTCTAATATCATTACCCTCATAGCACGGGCGCTGATAACCTCGTTGCTGTACTCCCTAAAAGACTAATCATCATCATCCCTCATAGCACAATGTGTTCACCTACATTTTCCCCCAGCCCTCGCTGTGATTAAACCAAAGTCGAAGCGCGTAATGAGGTCGAATCTAGTTTGTTGGAACTTCAACACGAACAGTGAGCGGCAGTTCATTCGTGACTTCTATAACGCTCACTTTGATAGCGCCAAACAGTGTCACGCGGACCGAGGGATACCTGAAGTGCTGTGGTTAAGTATTGTTCCCATATCTCTGACTCTGGATTGCGCTGTATGCGCTCTGTTAACCATTATTGTTCCCGTAATTTTGTCCATTGTCATTTTCCTGATAACAACAATGATATCGGTTACTATTATTGTATCTCCTATTATTATTCCTGTTCATATTCGGTGGCTGATGATTAGATCGCTTCGCGCCGTATCCGAATGACGTCAACTGTGACGTCACAGGCGCGTCGTGTCAGCCATGCGATCTGCTTTTTCCATGCTGTTGCCCTGCCGCCTGGCTAGGCGGCTGCCCACTGATACAACCGTTATTGTTATTCTTACTGTCCTTCACATTTTCCTGTATAAGTCAACTGAGTCTAGAACCGAAATAAACCTTGCTTAGAACTGAGTTATTCCGAGTTAAAAATCTGGGTTTCTCTTGATAACTAGGAGACCAATAATCAGACAAAAAGGCTCATTCGAAGTGTTCATAATTTTGACAGTTCGCAGCCATTTGTGTAAATCAGAGGGCAGCATCAGTAATTATGTATCCTGTCGTGAAGCGTATCTTTTGCTGCTAAGACTGGGACGATGACGCTAACCGACCTTCGAACGACTTAATGCTCAAATGCCCAGCTCACGTTTCTCACACTCTGTCCCAGGTGCTGTTTCGCAGACCGCTATATTTAAATAGAAAAAAAAATTATGTCAGCAATTTCAGTGCAACAATTCAGTTTTTTATGTAAGACGTTACATTACCACCAACAAAAAAAAGTATTCCAGTAAATTTTAAATTTTATTTTCCCGAAGAAAAACATAGTTTAATATAAAAATGAGAAAATGAGCATAATATTACACGATAATGATACTGCTATGAAAGCTAAAACTCCCTGCTCTATAAATGTCACTTTATCCAACCTTTTTGTCGTCTATTACACATGTAATGACAGAACCAGAAAAAAACTCTCAAGAAACATCCAATGGTTCATGGTGTGGGTTCCTGTAGTCATGTCCTAGTTCATGAACCACACAGGCAACGTATGAGTGGCCTAGTAAGTGGTCCCGACAGTCGGGATACCAGTTACTTTGGAATAAGGCTGGGCATCTCGGGCATATTCTGAGTCGTGGTCACCTTTGTGCTCATACGGCAAAGACTACCAAATCCACCGGTTAGTCCCTCAACCGTTAGGGGTAAAACTCATTGGGACTCGGGGCAAGTAAGGCTAGCAATCTGCTTCCCCAATATTTTAAATATGATGCTGGCAACAATCAGAGCAAAATGCCTCGGACCTTTGGAGGTGACGGAGTCCCACCTCTAACTGACAAACAAGGGACTCCTAAGACACGACTTGGCAAACAAATGGTAATGAGATGGGGAGCTATTTATATCAATGGGGGCTACCCTGGGAAGAAGGTAGAGCTGGCAGAGGCTGCAAGTAAGATTCGGCTGGACGTTTTAGCTGTTAGTGACATTCGGGTAAGGAGTGAGAAAGAAGAGGAAGTGGGAGAATACAAGGTCTACCTGTCAGGAGTCAAAGCAGGAATAGCACAATGGGGTGTAGGGCTTTACATCGTCAAAGAAATGGAACCCAGCGTAATTGCAATAAGGTATGTAAACGAACGACTGATGTGGATAGAATTGACAGTGTCGAGCAAGAAAATTAGGATTGTGTCAGTATATTCGCATTGTGAAGGGACAGATCAAGATAAGATGGACAGTTTTTATGACGCACTCAGTGATGTAGTTGTTAGAGTAAAGGACAAGGACAGTGTTCTACTCATGGGTGATTTTAATGCCAGGATTGGAAATCGAACAGAAGGGTATGAAAAGGTTATGGGTAAATTTCGAGAGGATATGGAGGACAACAGGAACGGGAAACAACTCTCCGATTTCTGTGCCAGTATGGGCTTAGTATCACAAACTCCTTTTTTTAAACATAAGAACATTCACCGGTATACTTGGGAAGGCAGGGGAACCAGATCTGTCATTGACTATATAATAACAGATCAGGAATTCAGGAAAGCTGTGAGGGACACACGTGTATGCAGTGGATTCTTTGATGAGACGAATCATTATTTAATCTACAGTGAAATTGGGATCGTGAGGCCGAAAGTGCAGGAGGTCAGGTCCATATGTAGGAGGATAAGAGAGGAGAAACATCAGTATAAGGAAATCAGGCACAAGTACATACCAGCAATCTCAGAAAGGTACCAGTTAGTTCAGTGTAGTCAATTACAGTCATTGGAAAAGGAATGGACAAGGTACAGGGACACAGTACTAGAAGTGGCTAAAGAATGTCTTGGAACAGTAGTGTGTAAAAGTAGGATGAAGCAAACATCTTGGTGGAATGACACAGTCAAAGCAGCCTGTAAAAGGAAAAAGAAGGCGTATCAGAAATGACTACATACTAGAACTCCGGTAGACAGAGAAAGTTATGTTGAAGAAAGAAACAAACAAACAGATAATTGCAGCATCCAAGAAGAAATCTTGGGAAGACTTTGGAAACAGATTGGAGACTATGGGTCAAGCTGCTGGAAAACCATTCTGGAGTGTAATTAGCAGTCTTCGAAAGGGAGGTAAGAAGGAAATGACTGGTATTTTTTACAGGTCAGGAAAACTGCTGGTGAATCCTGTGGATGCCTTGGGCAGATGGAGGGAATATTTTGAAGAGTTGCTCAATGTAGGTGGAAATACGATCAGCAATGTTTCAGATTTCGAGGTAGAATGGGATAGGAAAGATGATGGAAATAGGATCACATTTGAGGAAGTGGAGAAAATGGTCAATAGATTCCAGTGCAATAAAGCAGCTGGGGTGGATGAAATTAAGTCGGAAATCATCAAATACAGTGGAAAGTCAGGTCTTAAATGGCTACACAGGATAAATTATGAATAATCCGCCTCGATTGCGAAAATTCCCGGTGTTTACCCAGGTTTCAACGTGGATAACCACGCCTTCTTCAGAACAAAATAAAAAACAGCTTGCCTAAATGGGCATAGTCCATTTCTAAAATGAACACCCACAACGGCAGGTCCCCATAAAATTTATTAACATCACACGGTACATCCGTACCAAGTCAATAACGCTACTTAACTGTGTGTGCTGCCTCGCCCCAGCCAACGTGCGATGGGTCACAGGCTCTCCACTGCACTAAGGCCTCGCCGGCTGTTCTCCTGAGCGACTGTAGACAATCTCTGCGCATGCGCGCGGCTAAGAAACGCTCTTCTTATGCATAGAAACGGGACACAACAGTTAACATGAATCGAGGCCTAAGAAACTACAAAAAGTTGTCGCCCAAATAGTAAGTGATACAAGCGTTGATGCGGAAATTACGACATATTAATTCTCGACCAACATTGCGCACGGGTCGTGCATCAGCCACTAACTAGTATGGTGGCACTAAATTTAGGTAAAAATTACAACTAACATGCAGAATGGCTATGCATGAGGACATAGTAAAGTGCAATCGGTTCCCAACCATACTACATGCGGGAACCATTAAGTTGTAACTCACAGAGCAAACGGTCTGCAAAACTTGACACCTTAACGGATAATGGTGTGGGGGCGGGGAGGGGCGAGGGGGCGGTGGAAAGTAAATCTCAAATGTTGTTAACGGATAAAACCACACAATTTCTGCTAACAGAAACCATCACTGTCACTACATCGCCAAACGCTAAGTGGCTGAGCAGGCAGTAATCAAAAAACATAAAAGATTTAGGACATATCTTGGCTCCACGATCTTATAAATGTAGAAGCCAACGAAGATACAATACGTTTTAAAAGCGCGCAGCGATATGAACTTACGATGACCGAAAGGCGTTCATCTTGGCTAACCAAACCTTCAACTCACAGAAAGGGAAAGGTGCCAAAAAAGAGAGGGGGAGGGGCATCGTTATCATCCGTTAACAATCATCAACCTGTGCATGCATCAGCCAACTTCCACATCATGTGGTTTAATGAAAAGAATTAAGTAAGGGACCGAAACCTTCGAAGAAATTTCTGTTTTTTAATTGTAGTTGATCGTTGAGGACATCGTCTTTGGCATACTGCAGGTGTTTAAAAATCTACATTTCCTCTAAGATGTTCAATTTTAAGCCCTTAACTTCAGCATGACGCAACTCTATATTAGACGGAGGACTTGGCGCATGAGACATTTGTATAAGGTTTTCTGCGTAAGTGGAACCCCTCGTGCCATCACCGCTTCTGGTGGGGATGTACTCTTTGTATCTAGTCATGAGAGCTCGGCCTGTTTGACCGATATAAAATTTTGGACAGTCACCGCAAGTAACTTTATACACACCAGACTGAGAAAGTTTGTCACCTTTGATCTGCAACGAGTGGATTAAATTCTTGTGCAGATTATTGTTGGTTGAAAAGGCTACCCTAAAGTTATAGGCTCTAAGCAAACGCCCTAATTTGTAACTTACATTACCTACAAAAGGGATAGATACTATTGCCATCGGTTTGTCATTTACTAAATCCCCTAATGTGGAAGCCGTACCATTATTTTTATTTATTTTCTTGTTGTACAAACGTCTTACCAATTGTGAACTATAACCATTATTTCTAGCGATAGCTTCCAGTGTGACCAATTCGGTCTCTAACGCCTCCGGTGACAGAGGGATAGCTGTAGCTCGATGTATATTCGAATGGAAGGAGGCCATCTTATGGGCATGCGGATGCGCCGAATCTGCAGAAATGATGTTCTCAGAGTACGTGTCTTTCCGGTATATATTAAAATCAATATGGCTATCCACCACCGTCAACGTGAGATCCAAATAGTTCAAGGACCTCGTCAAGGATTCCCTCAAAAGTGTAAGCCTGATGTTATCATGAAACTCACTAAAGATAGAAAAATACGGTCTACATCATTCTGAGTACCGTTAATAACAAATAAAATGTCGTCAACGTACCTTGTATAAAATTTTATTTTACTCAAAATCTCTCTACCACTGGCAAAGAAATCTAACTCTAAGGAGTTCAAGAAAATTTCAGATAAAATCCCAGCAAGGGGGCTTCCCATGGCCAATCCAAACGGTTGCGAATACATTCTATCATTAAAGGTAAAATAATTATATTTCAGGACAATCCGTAGCAACATCATTAGCTCATCAATTTCATTATGCGATAGTCATTTATAATAACGTAAACTACCCTCTAATATCTGGAGAGTCTGGTCCACTGGTACGTTCGTGTACAGACTTGTTGCATCAAACGAGACTAGTTAAGATTCCTCAGAACAGGTTACATTACCCAGAAGCGTGGCTAATTCAATAGAATTTTTGACTGTATAGTTTTTTCTAAAAACAAAATTATCTTTAATTTTATTATGTAAGCATTTAGCCAGTTTATGATAGGCGCTACCTGTGCTGTCGACAATAGGGCGAATTGGGTGATTTAATTTATGGACCTTGAACTGGATTCTCAAACAAGGAGGTTAAGGGTTCATGTTGATGAGTCCCTTTTTTCGAAATTTCTCTTTTTTAATTGTAGCTGATCGTTGAGGACGTCGTCTTTGGCATACTGCAGGTGTTGATTGTTAACGGATGATAACGATGCCCCTCCCCCTCTCTTTTTTGGCACCTTTCCCTTTCTGTGAGTTGAAGGTTTGGTTAGCCAAGATGACCGCCCTTCGGTCATCGTAAGTTCATATCGCTGCGCGCTTTTAAAACGTATTGTATCTTCGTTGGCTTCTACATTTATAAGATCGTGGAGCCAAGATATGTCCTAAATCTTTTATGTTTTTTGATTACTGCCTGATCAGCCACTTAGCATTTTGGAGATGTAGCGACAGTGATGGTTTCTGTTAGCAGAAATTGTGTGGTTTTATCCGTTAACAACATTTGAGATTTTCTTTCCACCGCCCCCTCCCCCTCCCCGCCCCCACACCATTATCCGTTAAGGTGTCAAGTTTTGCAGACCGTTTGCTCTGTGAGTTACAACTTAATGGTTCCCGCATGTAGTATGGTTTGGAACCGATTGCACTTTACTATGTCCTCATGCATAGCCATTTCTGCATGTTAGTTGTAATTTTTACCTAAATTTAGTGCCACCATATTAGTTAGTGGCTGATGCACGACCCGTGCGCAATGTTGGTCGAGAATTAACATGTCGTAATTTCCGCATCAACGCTTGTATCACTTACTATTTGGGCGACAACTTTTTGTAGTTACTTGGGCCCCGATTCATGTTAACTGTTGTATCCTGTTTCTATGCATAAGAAGAGCGTTTCTTAGCCGCGCGCATGCGCAGAGATTGTCTACAGTCGCTCAGGAGAACAGCCGGCGAGGCCTTAGTGCAGTGGAGAGCCTGTGACCCATCGCACGTTGGCTGGGGCGAGGCAGCACACACAGTTAAGTAGTGTTATTGACTTGGTACGGATGTACCGTGTGATGTTGATAAATTTTATGGGGACCTGCCGTTGTGGGTGTTCGTTTTAGAAGTTGAATATGCCCATTTAGGCAAGCTGTTTTTTTTTTATTATGTTCTGAAGAAGGCTTGGTTATCCACGTTGAAACCTGGGTAAACACCGGGAATTTTCGCAGTCGAGGCGGATTATTCATAATTTACTTAGATAATTACGATTGCTGACGCGCTGCAATGCTGAAAGTGCTACACAGGATAATTAAAATGGCCTGGGAGTAGGGACAGGTTCCATCAGACTGGACAAAAGCAGTAACCACGCCAATCTTTAGACATGGAAACAGAATAGTTTATAACAACTACAGAGGTATCTCTTTAATCAGCGTTGTGGGTAAAATCTTCTCAGGTATTGTTGAAAGGAAAGTGCGAGTATTAGTTGAGGACCAATTGGATGAAAATCAGTGTGGGTTTAGGCCTCTTAGAGGTTGTCAGGACCAGATCTTTAGTTTACGGCAAATAATTGAGAAGTGTTATGAGTGGAATAGGGAATTGTATCTATGCTTTATAGATCCAGAAAAGGCATATGACCAGGTTCCTTGGAGGAAATTATTGTCTGTTCTACGAGATTATAGAATAGGAGGCAAACTTTTGCAATCAATTAAAGGTCTTTACATGGATAGTCAGGCAGCAGTTAGAGTTGACAGTAACTTGAGTTCATGGTTCAGAGTAGTTTCAGGGGTAAGACAAGGCTGCAACCTGTCTCCACTGTTGCTCATATTATTTATGGATCATATGTTGAAAACAATAGACTGACTGGGTGAGATCAAGATATGTGAACACCAAATAAGCAGTCTTGCATATGCGGATGACTTAGTTGTGATGGCAGATTCGATTGAATGTTTGCGAAGTAATATTTCAGAACTAGATCAGAAATGTAAGGACTATGGTATGAAGATTAGCATCTCCAAAACGAAAGTAATTTCAATGGGAAAGGAATATAAACGAATTGAGTGCAAAATAGGAGGAACAAAGTTAGAACAGGTGGACAGTTTCAAGTACTTAGGATGCATATTCTCACAGGATGGCAACATAGTGAAAGAACTGGAAGCGAGGTGTAGCAAAGCTAATGCAGTGAGCGCTCAGCTACGATCTACTCTCTTCTGCAAGAAGGAAATCAGTACCAAGACCAAGTTATCTGTGCCCCGTTCCAGCTTTCGACCAACTTTGTTGTATGGGAGCGAAAGCTGGGTGGATTCAGGTTACCTTATCAACAAGGTTGAGGTTACGGATATGAAAGTAGCTACGTTGATTGCAGGTACTAGCAAATGGGAACAATGGCAGGAGGGTGTCCACAATGAGGAAATCAAAGAAAAACTGGGAATGAACGCTATAGATGTAGCAGTTAGGGCGAACAGGCTTAGATGGTGGGGTCATGTTACACGCATGAGAGAAGCAAGGTTACACAAGAGACTCATGGGTTCAGCAGTAGAGGGTAGGAGGAGTCGGGGCAGACCAAGGAGAAGGTTCCTGGATTCGGTTAAGAATGATTTTGAAGTAATAGGTTTAACATCAGAAGAGGCACCAATGTTAGCACTGAATAGGGGATCATGGAGGAATTTTATAAGGCGGCTATGCTCCAGACTGAACGCTGAAAGGCATAATCAGTCTTAAATGATGATGATGATGAGAGACATCCAAAAAGTTAAAATTACCCAATCACTTTTTAGCTTTTCAGTTTCATTTTCCGTTGTTTTCTTAGCACTTGCTGGAAATTTTTGTGTGAAATTGAAGTTAGATTGGCTTCTTGTAACAATGGAAATGGAGCAAGTTTCGCGTTTTTCCAATCGTTCTGAAGCGACTTACGGTCTTCGTTCTGATTCGGTCGAAACACGGTAAATGAATGAACAAAGCTCACGGCGTAGGTGGTAGTTGATGACTCGTTTTTTATCTTCGGTGCCACCAACGAGTTTGTAAACTTCATCATTTAAAGCAGTTCACTTGAGTATTGCTTTTGTAGGTAACATATTTAGCCCTAACATGTCCCGTATGTGGAAAAATAATACCATTGGCCATCACTGGAAAGGGATTCGATGACATGCGTCATTTGCTTCGACCTAATATATATTTCTAGCAGAACCTTTTGCTAATGACTCAGTCTCTACACTTCAATTTTCATTACGTTGACCACTTGTTTCATTCAAAGAATTTGCAGGTGGCAAAACAAATTATATTCACTTTGGCACTGTTCCCATACTGAATTATCTTTACGTTCGATTTCATTGTCCCTTTCTGTTTGTCACTATTAGATCCAGCATCACTTCCTAAATTGTTCTCAAATCATTTAAAACAATGTCCTCAAAGTGAGGGATCGTAACACGAACAGGAGACCAAGAAATGACCACTGAATCCATGACGCTGGTGCTGCCTCGGAGACCGATAGCACGAAGGAAGCAGTAAGTATCCTCCTAAGTCCACGTCGAGTTCAAGTGGCTGCTGACGAATGAAGCGCCGGCCGTTGTGACCGGGATGTTCTAGACGCTTCAGTCTGGCACCGCGCGACCGCTACGGTCGCAGGTTCGAATCCTGCCTCGGGCAGTGATGTGTGTAGTGACCATAGGTTAGTTAAGTTTAAGTAGCTCTACGTTCTCGGGGATTGATGACCTCAGATGTGAAGTCCCATAGTGCTCAGAGCGATTTGAACCATTTTTGACGAATGAAGCCACGGCAGTTTAGGGAAAGAAGAACTGGACAACGCTGTAATCTGGTACACCATCCGTCTGCAATAGCAACACAGTAACAATAAACGCTACCGGTCTGTGAGATCGCACCTTGGACATTAAAGGTTAATGTATAGAATCGGTTGTGGAGTATTCTTTTCTGTGTCTTAAGGCAACACTTGACTGTGTTTGAGTATGTTTTCTTCAAGCAACGTAGAGGTTCTGGTATTTCGTACGGTTGACTGCACGATAACAAACGACTACAAGTCACAGCATTATCGATTACCGTACATCACATACTTGATTTGCAATCGGTCATGTACCTTGAACTAAACCTTTAACTGAAGATTTTTCTAATCAAAATATCCACGGGTGTACTGCCGGTCTACAGTGTCCAACAGGCAGATTCAAAATGCTCTCCGCACAACCACTACAGCACAACCTGTGGAGATGGATGAAATCACGAGAGAGGAGGTAGGCACTGCGTGTATTCGATATACAGGCGCACTCTCGGGGAAAATCGCCCGCATTTTTAAGAAACACAGGGTCGGAACTGTGTTTTCTCCCCCGAATAAAACTCGTGCAGTGGTGGGGAGCGCCAAAGATGACCTCGGTTTGAGGAAGGCCGGTGTGTACCAGATTCCGTGTCAATGTGGCAAGTCGTATATTGGTCAGACGATGCCTACCGTCGAGGATCGATGCCGTGAACACCAGAGGCACACTCGACTGATGTAGCCGAGCAAGTCGGCGGTCGCTGAATATCGTTTGTCGGAAAATAACGCTATGGATTATGAACGCACGAGGATTCTGGTACAGACGTCGAGATACTGGGACAGCGTTGTTAGGCCATAGAAATTCGCACCAATGACGACCTCATAAACCGTGACCGTGGATATAATCTTAGCAAGGCTTGGGAACCAGCGATTGGGTTAATCAAGAGTAAATCGAGCAAACGTATAGTTGTGACGACCACGGCTGGCAGAGCCATCACACCGACGTCACCTCAGACGCCGTCGCAATCTGTTCCACCGCGCGACCGTGGCGCGGGGCGCGGACGGCGGAGTGAGCGCGCCGCGGGCGGAGGGTATTTAAATATTCCGCCGCCGCGACCGAACCCAGGTAAAACCAGACAGGACCATTCGACTAGACTGTTAATTAATATTTCTCTCCCCTACAGGAACTTCAGGAACGACATATGTATGTCTATACTGCATCACCTCGAGCCAAGGACAGGCTCGTCATTCCAGCGACAGCGACCGAACCCAGTTCCTCCTGAGCAGCCATAGCGTACGGATCTCTGTGCCAGCCCGTTCACTGGAGCTCAGTCCGTCAGTTCACCTGATGATGGCGACATGTATGATCGCCGAAATATTGTGCCCATTGTACACTGTAGACCTGCAGTACACCAGTACACCTGTGGATATTTTGATTGTCAAATGCGCTTGGAGAAACATAAGAATAACGAAGATATTTCTTTTTGCGTGGTAGAAATCTGTGTAGTCAACTAGCCACACCATTCTTGTGTACCTCTGTTTGAAGTCTATTTAATCTGTTCGAGCTGTGCTTTAAGAGATTCACCAGAAACGTCGCAATTCGATACGGCATCGACTGTTTCACTAACAACTCGTTAGAGTTCGGAATTAAATTCATCATTTATCTCCAAATCTATCAGCCATTGCGAAAAATTGTAAACAATGACTCCGTATATATCGTTAAGTTTTTTTACGATTTCGCCCCCTGATCACTGACGATAGTGTTTACTGCGTTTTCTAATTGTTTTACAGTACCATGTATTTGTTTTTGTTCTTTCTTCAAACTTAGTGTGACTCCCGGAATAACACTATAAATGACAAGTCACTTGCTAAACTGTTGTATTGTAGATACAAGTTATCAAAATTAGCGGCGGAAGTCACCAAATCATTGGATTGTTTTCTAAGTTCTGTCTGAAAAGTCTTAAAATATTTACCTAATTATCGTTATTTAATGTTAAAATCTTCAAGTAAATCTTCAGGCAAAAGCTTTCTTGTCTAGTGCACAGTTCATTAAATTTGTGACAAGGTGAGGCTTTACGTCTGTCAAATAATTATGAAACTTTATTGTAGATGACCACCATCTGTTTATTTTTATGCTCAGTCGATCAGTAGACTGTCGATCAGTAGACCATTATCAAGCCGAATCAAAGCGTAACCAGCTTTTCACTGCAACATTAGAAGTGAACAACCTTGATGTAGGTTAACTATAACAGAAGCTATGTTTTTCTATGTACATCGAAGTTGTTCACTTCAAATCTTGCAGTCACAAAACTGGTTACGGTTTGATTCATCTTGGTAATGGTCTACTGATAAAAACTGGTAGCACTGAACATAAAAATAAACAGCTATTGCTCATCTACAATGAAGTCTCACGACAATTTATTACGTATTTGCAACATTTGCGTAATAGCATCTACAGGCGTGTTATTGGTTTACAAATCAAAATCACGGGAAGCATTGTCCATCGGTACAATTGCTTAACGTAAGACATCAGTGTTTAGTGTCTGATTGTCTGCGTGAATATCTTGTTCACACAAAAAAATTCAGTTTAAATATGTATCTCCATTTCAGAGTTATATTTTGTTTCGACCTCGTAAATGTAAGAGTTTCTACTTCCAGATCAGGAGAAGGGACAGGATGATAGAATATGTTAGGAGACGACATGAGGGAATGACTTCCGTGGTACTAGAGGGAGCTGCAGAGGGCAAAAACTGTAGAGGAACACAGAGAATGTAATACATCCAGCGAATAACTGAAGACGTAGTTTGTAAGTGCTACTCTGAGATGAAGAGGTTAGCACAGGAGACGTATTCGTGGCAGGCTCCATCAAATGAGTCAGAAGGCTCACGACAAAAAAAAAAAAAAAAAAAAAAAAAAAGTTCGTTCAGCCTTCATTTGAACATCAATGTTATCACGTGATGACGTTTTGTTCTCTTTTGCTAGTTTCACCATTAAAATATATTTAACAAAATAATTTTCAAAAATTTTCTGACACACCAATATTTAAAGAGGTACCTACAGAATTAAGCTCAGAGTAAATAGTGAGTACCATAAGAAATTCACCTCTGGGCTCACGCTATGAAATTCGACATTCGCCATTATACTAAGTTAAGCAAACAGCGGCCATATTGTGAGATGTAGCTCATCAGCACATATTCAGTTAAATTCAATAAAGGCAATTTTGCGTTTATCTAACAATGGTGGACGAATGCGCTGATGACATTAATTGTACAAACTGAAGCAGAAAGCTTGTTATGCTTAATGACTGTATCTGGAACCGCCGTATTGTTGCTTCGTCTTCAACGATTAATTCCTCGTTGAAGGGTCCTTTATACATTTGCGACCAATTTTGTTCGTAAATTTCCTTTTTCTTCAATTTAAAAATAACAATCTTTTTTTCACACACCGGTGAGGCGTAATTCCGTGAAACGTAACATGGTTCAAATGGCTCTGAGTGCTATGGGACTTAATTATACACATATATGCCCGAGGCAGGATTCGAACCTGCGACCGTAGCGGTCGCGCGGTACCAGACTGTAGCACCTGGAACCGCTCGGCCACCCCGGCCGGATGAAACGTAAACGAAAACAGTTACGGGTTTTATGCGTCCTATCTCGGTTTCGACATATATAGTAAATTTTATTTTCCTCTAATTCATATTATAAGATTTCATTAAGTTTTTTTGAGAGAACGAAATTTACTATAACGACGAGACTTTGAAATAGAGAAAAGAAAAAGATCGACGTTGCTGGTTTCTCTGGTCGGTCATTAATAGGGTGATGAGAGAGCATATATCAGTAATAAAAGTCTGAATCACGAATGCAGGCGTGCATAAAAATGAATTCACTAAATCGTAATAGAACTTCGTAAATCATTAGCAGATAATCAAGGCAGGTTTTTTGACTGGCCATACGAATTTGCATATAGACGGCTATAAAGACGCCCGATGAATCGCATCACTGTATGGAAACTTCCGGTTCTCTTCTTACAAAAGTTGAAACGAACAAAAAATCGGTTTGGACAAGGAAAATAAAAAATTTGGTAAATTTATAGCTTCCATTTTAACGGGTATGTCGTCATAAAATGTACGGGAATTAAAAAGTACCGCACCTCCTTAATACATTGTGGTTCTAGGAAGAGACAGAAGACGAGAGAGTGAGAGTGAGTGAGTGACAGCAAATGAGACAAAATTCCCCGCTAAGGAAATTAATGTCATTTGTTTCACATTTTACAAAATAGCGTTATTCCACCCATGGAATGATCGACAGGAGAATTAATTTTGCGAAAGGGTTATTGCAGACTGTTGGTGCCTGTCTGCGAAAAAATATCAATGATTGCGCGTACAAGGCAGAAGCGAAGTAGTCCACGGTTGACAGCTTCCCTATTGACTGTCCGGACTATCGGCGGGCATACACGACGCACCGGAGAAAGTGGAGTGGCTGGAGGAAGATACTTGTGTTCATGACTCCCAACTGTAAGCTGCTGCATGGAATTGAGGGGCGGCCACGCATTTTCGCAGTGACAGAGAAATGCAACCCCTTCTGCAAAGTCAGTCTGAGCAGCTAAATTTAAACCACAGCCAGGGCGAGTAGGTAATGATTATCCCGACAGAGACACGCAAGGCATCTTCTGTGTGTCGGTCGCCGCCACGAGTTCCACTGACCTAGCCTTGTACTTTATGCCACAACTAAGTTGCTGCCTCCACTACAGAACCACTGCCTGACTGCCCACTCTCTTGGCGGCCAGAACTCTGCCGCTGCCTCTACGAAACCGCTCGCTCCTCTACCTGCCCTCGGAGTCTGCCAGCCGGCCGTGGTTGTTCTCCAGCATTCGCTCCACAGTTTGTACAGCACTGAGACCTGCCACAATGTAGAAGACGCCGTTGTCCGCCCCGTGACTGTAACTCTAGTCCGATCCGCTGACAATGGCTGTTCGCAGATGTCGAGGCACGGGCGGGAATAGCATTGTTGACGATAATAAGCGACAGCTGCGGTAGGCGCATGCGCGTGCTTTCCGCTTGAAGAAAGCGTATATCGTTCAAATTATGTGTCTCGCTTGCTTATGTACTTACTTACCACCATCACCATCAGCAATGACAACCTGCAACAAATGAACCATAAATTAGCTAAAAGACTCGCTACCATCACGTTTAGAGCGCTCAGAACACTGCTGAACGCTCATAAGCTATCGGAGTATGCGTGATGTAAGTGCGCAGGACAAACTGAAACTAGACCGCCGTTGTTCGTGACTCCAACTGTAATAAGAGATTGCACTGATCCCCCATGGTATACAAAAGTTACCAGAACACCGTTCAGAAGCAACGAAGAAAGCATATCCAATTTAAAATAACCTTTCTACGACGAAAGACTGTCTAGAATCTGGCAGGAAATCCAAAGGGATTCTGGTCGTATGTAAAGTACGCCAGCGGAAAGACGCAGTCAATACCTTCACTTTTAGAAAAATATTGACATTTTTATCGGTTGTAAACCGTAGTTAACGTATTTTATGATTATAATTAGTATAAAAGATACAGTTAATGTTCTTTAAACAACTGATTTGCAGCGATAATTTAAGAGTAGCATGTTTATTTAATGTCTACGAAAATAAAAAAGGATAGAAAGCGACGCGGATTGTAGGGCCGAGGAGGAAGGACGTACTTTATGGTACACACACTGTTTTGTTTCGCGATACGGAAGGCAGCCATTGAGCGGCTACACAAATTTTATGTAAGTTCTGCTAAAATAAACAAATTATTGTTATCAAATAATGAATTTCTTTGTAATAGTTGTCACCTCAAATCGTCTCAGCGCCTAATTATTTTTTGATAAGCATTTTTCAGTCATTTGCGCTGAGAGAAGCTTATATTCCGATGCAGCCTCTGGTCAGCCATTACGCGCCGAAGTATTAAATTATTTTTCAAAGTGTTAACAGTAACTGTAAATGCGAGAGATTTCGTTGTAAGAACCTTTCTAATTGCAACAGATAATTAATTTACGTTAAAATTAATTTTTTAATTTCTACAGATTCCATCAGTTCAGTAAGTTTTATTTGGCCTCTCCACGGCAACAATCGAAATTATCTCGAGCCTTGCTTTGCAATCAATAAATATAAATTAACAAAATTACACTCAATTCAGTTATTGCCAACTATGTTTTAGTCACCACGTTCAAAATCTAAAGTTGGTACATGGATAACAGTGGCCCTTCAAGAACCCGTTTCATATTTACTTATGCACGCAAGTAAAAGTGATAAGAAAAGATAATATCCCTGAGAGAAAGAATCGTGCTCTAACAAAAGAAAAATATAATTTTTTTATATATAACGTAACAAATAGCACAAACGTAACAGTTCAAACGATGAAACTCTATCTAGAATCTGGCAGAAAATTCAAAGGGATTCTGGTCGTATGTCAAGTACGCCAGCGGAAAGACGCAGTCAATACCTTCACTTTTAGATAATAATGATGACGTCACGAATGAAATTGCCACTAAAGCAGAGCAGCTTAATACTATTTTACAAAATTCCTTCACCGTATAAGATGAAATAAAATTTCTAACATTCTAGTCTAGAACGACTGCTAAAATCAGCATCTTAGAAGTAGGTATCCTCTGTGTAGCGAAGCAATTTAATAAAGGCAAGGTCTCCCGTCCAGACAGTGCACCAGTCAGTCACAGTATGCTGATACAATAGCTCCATACTTAGCAATCATATAAAACCTCTCGCTCGTACAAATATCTGCACCCTGAAGACGGGAAAATGGCACAAGTCAGGCCAATGCACAAGAAAGGAAACAGGAGTAATCCCCTTAGTTACAGAGCCATATCACTAACATAGATTTGCAGTAGGCTTTGGAACATGGAAAGCTTTCGAACATTATGTATTACCTCGAAGAAAGCGATTTATTGACAAACAGGAGACACGGATTCAGAAACACAAATAGCACGTTATTTTCACTAGTTGATGTGTGGTATTGACGAAAGATGTGAATTTAATTCACATTTTTAGTTTTACCGAAGGCTTTTGACACTGTACATCTAAAAAGACTTTTAACCAACTAGCGTGCCTACAGACTGTCGTCTCAGTTATGTTACTGGATGCATAACTTCCTGTCAGAAACATCACACACAACGTAATTATCGACGGAAAATCGTCGATTAAAACAGAAGTAATATCTGGCGTTCACCAAGGATGTGTTATAGGCCCCCTCTTGTTCCTGATCTACATAAACAATTTAGTAGACCATCTGAGCAGCCCTCTTAGATTGTTTGCAAATAATGCTGTTATTTACTGTCTTATAAAGTGATCAAATAATCAAAATAAACTGGAAAACCATTTAGATTAGGTATCTGTACGGTATGAAAAGTGCCAATTCATTCTATATAATGACCAGTGTAAAATCAGCCACATGAGTACTAAAAGGATTCCTCTGATTTTCAGTTACAGGTGAAAACATGGAAATCAAAAAGCTGTCAGTTCACCTAAATACTTAGGGATTAAAATTACGAATATCTTATATTGGAATGATCACGTAGATAATATTGTGGGGAGAGCAAACTAAAGACTGCGATTTATTGGCAGAACATCCAGAAAGCGTAACAGTTCTAGTAAAGAGATTGCTGAAACTACACTTGTCCACCATCTTCTGGAGTATTGCTGTACGGTGTGGGGTCCGCATCTGACAGGATTGTATATCAAAAACGTTCAAAGAAGGGCAGCCCGTTTTGTACGAGTATTATCGCGAAATAGGTGAGAGAGTTCCATGGATATTATATCTGAATTTGGGTGGCAGCCATTGAGACAAAGGGGGTTTTAGTTTCTGCAGAAGCTTCTCATGAAATTTCAATCAACATTTACATCCTTAGTGTATCAAAATATATTGTTGGCGCCCACCTACAAAGGGAGGACTGATAATGATGATAGAATATGAGAAATAAGAGTTAACACGGAAAGATTTATGTGGTCTGTTCTCCTGCGCTTTTGGACAGTGAAACACTAGAGAAATACCATGAAGATCGTGCGATGAATCATCTGCCAGGCACTTAATTGTGATTTGTAAAGAAGTAGATGCAGTAGAGAAGCATCCTAACTTGGCTGCCGCTAGCGAAGCAGCTTCCGTCACGCCACCCACCTCACTACACCATACTGCCTGCCTGGCAGTGTGTGCACACCATATGCTATCCTGCCTCAACTGCCACTGCAACAAAGACGGTTGCGAGACGCTGTTACACGTCGCCGGAGGTCACAGAGCATCCAAATGACCGTCCAAGTTGAATCAATTAATAAGGAGCTGTTTATGTTTACCGTTTGCTTCTCTACAGCTGCTCAAGATGTCTCATCCATCTCCCATGCCATAATTGACACTCTGCGTGGTTCGAGCCCACCCTGACTTAAAGACGACGGCTCACAGCACCCAACAGTAGTATCTCGCCCTCCGACCGCTACACTACCTATGCCTGTTACGGGTTCGATAGGAAGATCAGATAACTAATGAGTTGATACTGAATCATATTAAAAACAAAAGAAATTTATGGCAGAACTCAATGAAACGAAGGGATCATTTAATATGTTAAATTCTAAAGTATCAAGGAAACACGATTGATAAAATCTGTGTGGCGTTACCGTACGCAGGTAGAAATGACTGTATGCTGCATTAGTTACATGAGAAGGCTTGCAGAGGTTAGTCTAGTGTGGAGATCTGCAAACAGGTCGTTGGACTGAAGATCATAACAACAAATACCGAAGTAGTCAATGTGGTAATGTAGGTGCCAACTTAACTTGTGCTTTAAACCAGTTTTCTCTACACATCGATCAGAAGAACAAGATTTAAATTCATAACTCAGTCTTCCCTTGTGACTGATAGTTATACAAAAGAGGCCGATCTGGTACTACAGTACATATCCTACAGTATCTGATTTCAAAATCCTGCCCTGGCAAGCTATAAGGTGTTCCTTGAGCCAGGACTCAATATTCTGCTCTGTCAAACTGTAATGTATTCCTTAACACGAAACCACATGCTAGTACTTTTATGATGATTCTAAATGCTTGCGGAACTTTTTCCCTTTTAAAACAAATTATGAACCTATTCAAGAAATTGAAATCTATGTTTGTAAATAAAAAAATTGCAGTATTTTAAGGAAATAATTAATGATTTTTAATATCTAAACACTTCTCCTATACAAAGTGTTTTGCATGTAGTTTTTCTATTCTGGTCTCTTCTTTTTCAGGGACACAGCTCACCTCTCGCAGAAGACACTCTAGTTTTTTCCTGTCTTGGCTCTTCCACTCCAGTAATGGGCGCCACAGCAGATTTGATAAGTGAGGGCAAGTGTTTATTGGTGGCGAATATTTTTTCCACATAGTATCATTCTTGGCTTCATAGAGTGCTTGAGAGACTGCAGCCACATCATATGAATCATCACCATCTAGCTCTTGCTTAGTGTCTGTAATACGATCACTCGCTCAAATGTGGCTATTTTCGCTCTCAGAGTTATTATTTATCCCATACTAAAATATCCACAACGTTCCACATACGATGTTTTATCTTTTCATCCTCAATCTGCAGTCTATTCCCACAGCTGTCTAGCAGCGACAGTAGCTACAGTATTACATGTTCTGGGTATTTTTTATCCAGGCACTAGGAAATACAGCTCCACTCAAAGAGACAGTGAGTGAAACTGTGGGACTTAACGCCTTGTCTCAAGAAGGGACAACTGGTTGAAAGGTGAATGGAAGGTGAAAACAGTGGACCAATGTATCAAAGTTACACGATTGTGTTTAAGGTGTTCAGTTGGGCATCTTTATGATAAGGTAACGCTCTTTATAACACAGCAATGTTAATGCTCAACTCTTATTGTCGTCATAGAAATATAGTACTCAGCTTGTAGCTCATAATTAAACCATGCCTGTTGTGAGAGAGCTTCATTGTTATCGTTGCTTTTACGCTCAGTAAGAAGTGGAAAAGAGGGCGCGCCACAACCGAGTTGGACTGGGTGGGGGTTTCCCCGGTTGTTGGGAGGGGGTTCCCCTAGGTCACGGGGAGAGGATGGTCGGGTGGGGGGGGGGTTACCCCAGCTCGCGGGGCTGTGCCGAGTAGGGCTACCCCGAGCCGCCGACAGGTAGCTAGCGGCGCTGTGCGGCGCGCGGGCTCGTGCGGAGCGCAGTAATTAACCTGCGAGCGCTCATTTCGCGATGAAAATTGCGCACCGCGGTTCAGGCCCGATAATTACTGGCGTAGGGGAGGCGGCGGTGGCGGCGGCGGAGGCTTGCGGTGCCGGCCTGCCCCGGTCCCGGTGCTGCCTCCCAGAACCACAGGAGCGGCAGCGCCCCGGCTGGAGGTGGAGGTGTGGACAAATTGCCGCGCATAACTCACCCACCCACCGCCACCGAAGACTCGATCTCTTTACTGATTAAGCGTGAGAAAGGCACCACCGGACTAAGGTTTCCCCTTGACCTCAACTTGTCTTGTAAGCTTGGTGGTAGCCCGGCCGCTGAGGTGTGGAATGATGCTCGCAAGGACGTAATTTTTTGTGAAAACTTTCTTATCACTTGTGAGGTCATCGTAGATATCGAACCAGTAACAATAAAAGTATGCTGGTAGGGTGTAAAATGGACAAAGATTAAGATTTGAGAACTCTGTAGATAATTAACAAATACTCGCCGCAACATTCATAAACCTGATATCCAAGACGACTAGTCAATCAGTTCCAGATTGATTGCTGCAAATGAAAACCGTTCTCTTTGTTATAACCTAAGTTCTAGGTCAAAAAATAATTCTTTGATGTAATAACAAATACTTTCGGTCTCTACAAAAATTCTTTCAAATTACCTCTCCCCTTTCATACTGATTTTTATACCTACGTTTAGTTTATCAGCTTTTATCGTGTGATTCAAGTCTTCGTATTTCAAATTTGTGTTGGAAACTATCCCCAGCTTTACTAAGACGTATTGGAAATCGGAGACAACTGTTAATCGCATTGACATAATAGAAAAAGGTTGTCATCAAATAATCGTGTAAAACATGGTATGAGAAAAATACTCATCTTAATTTTGACACTTCCTTAGAAAATTAATTTTGAGGCAATTAATGTATTTTAGTCGCAGCAGGAAGTAAAATAACTCGTTTCTGACAACTAGTTTCACTTACATTATGATGGTTGCTATTAATTAATTAAAACACCGATAAATGCTTATCAAGAACCTTCATAATACCTTGTCTCATGAAATCTAGTAACAGTTTAATAATCCACTGGTCGAACGGAATCGTTTGTGGTATGTCACGATAACATTCTGTTTGAGTTTTATTTAGGCATATTGCTTGTGATTTTTGTTTATTTATAATTTGAAACCGATGCACACTGAATATTATTCATAAAATTTGCTTATACAAGAGCTATCAGTTTTCAGGGGATCCGTAATGTCATTTGGAAGCTCTGAACTATCTGTATAATTACCCATTAACAGAATTTAAAATTGCGCTGTACCTAATTTTAATCATTGTACATGCCGTAGTCCCGACGTAGGGCGAGTTTGACGCCACAGGAATGAACTCTCTTTCATCTACAACAAAAGCAGCAACCCTCGCTAAATGGATGTCGTTTTTGGTAGCGCTTGATTGAGAGGTGGTGGAACTATGTTGACTAGATAACAGCTGGTTCCTGTCCTGTCTCTTTTCCACCACCAAATCAGTATTCTCCCACAAATCGTTCTTCAAGTCGTTCCATTACTATATTGTTTCAATGCTCCCTGGTTATTAGATTATCATCTCTAATTTCCCATCGTCTTACACTTTGTTTATCTCCCCACAGTTACTTGAACAATTGTAGATGGCACTGGTTTTATGTCCGCTCGGATGAGAATAACCCAATCACTGAATTGTTCATAGTGACACATTCTCTGTCCCACCTTGCTCTTCATATCAATCCGTATTTCCTTTACTTTGTTTTCCGCTGCTGTTTATAATATTCTATTATTTGACAAGAAATCCTTTTCTTGTTCGCATTTCAGTTTCTTGACCTCCACTACATCTCCAATGAACTGAGGATTTTCGTTTCCAGGTTTTCTAGCTTCTGTACAACATGCAGACCTCTAAAATTCCACTCCACGATTCGTAGCATGTTAGCTTTCCGTTGATTAATCAACAGCTTTCTCATGGCCATCTAACTTTTGGCTCTCCTTCCCGAACCCATTATCTTTTGCCATGGACAGGTTATCTTAACACTTTTTCAGGTACATGCGAAGTGTCCTGGGGATACACGCTGTGTGTTGTAATGCAATGGTGCCGTTGCCCTCTGCATGCTGTTGAGCATTGCTGAATCTTCCGTCTTTTAGTGCAATTTCCTACCCTGAGGGTACGAGGCTGTCTCGAACATCTGTCTAAGACTCCTCTTCCTTTCACAAGACTTTTGGCAGAACGAGGACGACTTACACCGAAGGCTTTCGTGGCGGTTGCCTTTGCTGGTAACATCGCCTAGGTTTTTGGGGCGAGTCATTTGCCTCTACAGTTTCTTACACAGTAGAAGTTTTGACTCTTCTGCTGAGATCTTCAGCAGGATGTTGTGGTGTCCCCGGTTGATTTAACAAGAATTTGACTGTACTCGTGGTTTTGGTGCAGTATGATGCAAAACGCCAGAGACTGTTGCAAAGAAATTAAAAACTCACAAATACAGATCAGCATTTTATAACAACTTCATCAAGAATTTTATTCCGTACCTCAGATAGCACAGAACCCCTGTCGCAGAGTAGTTTGTGTAAGGTAATTCGAGAGCATCCTAGACAGTTATACTTATCTTTGTAGGGCGTAATAATGACTCGTAGGATATGGGAAGATAAGGACATTACAAGATACATACTGCACCTCATTTAAACGTCTTTTAAGAAGGACAAACTTTTGATCACACATTTTTGATCAAATGGAATTATATATTTGGGGAGAGTTGCCTAGATTGTTGTGCCACTATTGAAATTTTATTTATTGTTGCCTACCCAATAAATTACAAAATTATTTCAGCAATGGCACTTTGAACAGCAGGATCTTGGTATCGAAATTCGGAGAAAAAGAAACGTGCTACACTTAATTTACTGTACACCGTACACGGGTACAAACTAGGAATCTGGTTTCCTAATTCGTACCAGAAGGTGCATAAATTGTACCATGTTTATGAAATACAGCCGTGAGTTTAAAGATATGTTCTGGTTAAAGTTTACGAAATTGTTCCACATTTTAGTTCTTAAATCCTATTCCCATGGATTGCAATGGAATATTTTCACTCGTTTCCTCATCCCCTGCACCCTTTGCATTAACTTGCGTATCATGTATGTGATCGTTTCTTTCATTGGATCTTCCTAGCACGACTCGCAGTACGTTTCCTCTGTTTTAGGAATGAGTTCCTGTAATGGTACCACCACAGAGTATCCAACACACTTCCTTTTCACAGACGGAGCTGAAGTAGCTCTATACCCCTTCTCCTTTGCTTCAATTAGCTATTTTCGTGTTGGCCGCACGTCAGCTCATCGACCTCTTGACAAGTTCTTGACGTTTCGCTTTGAGCATTCATCATTTTTCTTGGATACGAAAATATTGCTTGGTTCGACTCCATCTGTTCACTTTTCGCTTACCGTGGCTTCTAATGCATTGTCGTTATAGCGCAATCCATTTTGTTGTGCAGTGCCGAATGCAAGTTTTCTTACATCTTGGAAGGTATCAATGTGCTCTTTCAGTATGTTTTCAAGTTCATTGGCAAACATTTTACTGGGGCCAAATGTTTTTTATATCCAAGTTTGAATATTGTTTTATTTTTAGTATGCCTCTTCATTGTTCACTAAGGCACACTGTATATCCATCCACCTTTATTTAATTTATGACCCACATTTAGATTCAGTGTAACACGCTAATTGCATTTCATATGAATGTCACTATCGCTAACGCCTCTGTTCCCATACTGTAAAACAAAATAATTATTGCACTTATAACGTAGGATAAAGAAAGCATCGAAGATTTACCACATCATTTCTAAATATTACGTTACATGAGTAACGCTAAACACGTTTTAAAAGGTCATTGTTCGACCGTGCTTCTTTAATTGTATCGTTACGACATCGGAAACTTGTAGCGGTACAATATAGGCAACTTCGGCATTTTCTCTTTGTAGATTTCCTGCAAATGAACCACTAAGAATACAGATACTTGACTGTCTCAAAACTAAAGTTATTTGGTGTATATTCACCCATTACTAAAACATCATGTTGGCACTCTTCGACACGTACACAAAAAGTTAGATGAAAACAACAACAAAACCATCTGTGTATTCAGACGATCTGTTTCTCGACACACAGAGATCGTAATTGATAATATAACTCCCAGATGCACGTAGTTCACTCCACACTCAATAAACTTCGGATAATGCAGGAAATGCGAATTTTATAGCATTGGTACAAATTTGGAGCCAGTAGAATACAGGCAACTATCCTCCGTAGTACTGATGTGTGCCTCATTGTGTCCTTTTCCATTTGGCGTAAATAAATATTCTTGCTAACGTGAAAACAAGCGGCACGTTTTACCTCATTTACTTAGAGCTATACTGAACATTCTTGTGCCGAAACCCGGACAGAATAGCCGCATCCAACAAGGGCAAGAACTTTGGCGAGAAAGACCTGACCCTTGCTGGCAAGGAGGAACGTCATAGTCATAAGACGGCGTGATATCACCGTTTCAGAGTACTAACGTAATGTTATTGTTTCACGCCTGTTACACTAATGGGGGACGTTTCTTCAGATAGTGGTGTATTGAATATCGGTGTAGATCGCGACTTTACTATCTCCTGTTTTGGCGGCACCACATATGTCACCAGAAGCTGTCATCTTTTGTTAACTTGTTGCTGTGAACATTAAGATATTTACCCAACAACTACTGTCCTATGAGACCGTCGTTATGTTTTCACAATACTCTACGCATGTTACTAGTAAACACCGTTTAACGCCACTCAACAGGGTAACAGTCACTACATTTCCAGGGTACATTGTTGGGAACGAACACTGTTGCGTTATTCCTTCACTGCTAGCACCTGGAAATGCAACGTTTTTGACTGACTCACCCGTGGGTCTAGCGTGGATACGAATAGACCCCAACAGCTGGAAACTGATTGCCCCAAGTTCGATCTCGTTGGCAGGCTGGTGGGAAGGACTTTTTGGTTCAGTAAAGCGACCCTTCGGAAGGCACTCAGGTGAAGGTGTCTGCACGAGGAGAGACCTACAACGCAAGCTGGTGACGAGGTGCTTACGCCTGCGCACTTCCTTTAAGGAGGAAGACATACAGTTTTACTGAAAAGAATCGAGCTTTCAAGACGCATTGATTTAATAAAAGAAATCAAGCTACAGCATAAACTAACAGATGACGTCTGGAATCGTTGCTAAGCATATTTCATGAAGTTCAGAACATCGGCAGAAGCAAGAAGACGAGAATCAGCGATATCGACCGTATCCAAGTAGACGTCACGCTCCAACATCTATAGAAAAGAGGGTGGGTAAATGACGGGCTGATCAGTGTTATTCCCACTACTCCAGACCTTTTAGATATTACGAGGGCAGTCCAACTGGCTATACCGCTTGGGGCTTCCTGGGATGGGGTGGAGTGGGAGGGGGGGGGGGATGTCGTGGCACATTAACTAGAATCACTGATTACAAAATGTTTGTATGACTCACTGCATTCTTTTCTCTTTGCTATAAATAAATGTACGCGTTGGTGTGGAAACAACCGGCGCATCGTACTTTAATTACTTGGAGCTACACCGAGCACGAGTTGTTATAAAGCATAATAATACAATTGTAAAATAATATTTTGAAACTAAATTACTTTTGTAAATACAATTAGTCATCGTTCCTTGTGAAATTGTATTTATCAACAATTTAGTAATTTCAGACATCAGTTTTTTCTGTCTGTCCGAAGTTATTTTATGTACAATTGTAGCAGTTAGGCTTCACTTCATGATGGTCTAAGAATTTGAAATTCGGTTATTATGGAATGAACGACAGCTGCAGAATGTGTTCCTACTTTGTTCTTATTATCGCGTTGTGCTAAGCACCGACAGGGAATCTATTCTAAAACATATTAATTAAAATGTTTGTAAACTCGTTTTGTGTAGTCGTTCGAGCCTCAAATTAGTTATGATTTCAGTAACAATCGTCGAGGGGTCGCCTCAGATGCAATACTGACGCCTCTTTTCTCGTCCTGGATAGCTCTTGAAGCACCTACAAATGAGTGCTGCTACTTACTGTGCTGATTGTTGCAAATCCCAGGAAATAAGTCTCCCAGTGGAAATATTTCCTTCTCTTTGCAGACTCTCTTCCATTAAAGACGTTTCGCTATCTACTAGGACCGTCACTTAAGATGTGATAATACGTTTTAAGTTCTCCTGACAGTTTCGTCTACAGGCGAATCAATCCAGGCGATGTCTGATCCCCACAACACTTCCGGTCACAGAGGTGCTTCGCCTTTCATTATTAACACTCCCGAAAGATATTTACCTCCACTGCTTCGCTCCCTTTGTATTAAAGCAGTCTGAAGACTACTACTCTAAAAACATCTTTAGAAGGTGCTCCATCGGCACACAATTATTCTGTAACAGTCGGCGCAAAATACGCAACGCCAGATTGCAAACGTTAAGCAGGCAGACAGTTAAATTTGTCACATACCGTGTAAGTTTTGAAATAATGACAGTAGAATGAAATCGGTGAACGAAATGTGCTAAGAATAATACTGCTTTTTATGCTGCATATCAGCAACAAGCGAGCGTCTGAATAGTCAAGAATGTAATCTTCGTTACGGATAACGAAGTAAGAGATGCAGCACTACATGTGTGCCTATGATCACTTACGCCAAACTTCACACACAGCGATTAGCTGTCATTCTGGAAGATCAACACAGGACGCCTGAAACATATAAAATGCTCGTTTTGGGTGGTGTATCATAACACATGTTATTTCAAGGATATGAATACACCGAAAATCATATGGAGCTACTCAATCCGCTTGTCAGAAAAGCGCCGTTCGGAGAGATAGTATATTGTAATAAGCACGGATAAAATCACAACCTCATTCCACTCTTACCAGCAAACGGGACTGCAACCTACAGTATGATAATGTGCATGCATATCTTTGGCGTCCGTAATCTACATCTACACCCATACTCTGCAAACCACCTGACGATGTGTGGCGTAGGGTACTTTGAGCACCTCTATCGTTTCTCCCTTCTATTCCAGTCTCGTATTGTTCGTGGATGATGTGATGTGATCATTCAACAAATCAGTGCATCACTGTATTAGTTTCAATTTATCTGCAGACATAAGGGTGTTTACGACATGTCAGCTGATTTCTGAGGTATTTAATAACATACGCGCTTTGGATTTTGTAAGACTAAACTACGAGAGTATAAGGCGACTAGTATAAACTTCTGGGCTCAAAAGCAGGGCGTGTCACCACCGTGAACACAGCGAAAGAAATGTCATGTACCTATGGTATGGTGACCCAAATTCAATTTCTCCTGGCTGTATATATTTGACGATGCATATTATTAACTCTGAAGGAACGATATCCGTCTTCGTCTGAATTTCATAAAATTTCTAAGAGCAAACAGGAAACGTATTGTGGTCTACGCTGATGTCAATGACTTCTGTTACTAACAGAATGAAGGTTATTGCTGCTGGTATTTATTTCTATTTCAAACTTTCAGGCTGAAAGGCCGCAGTAGATATTTCAAACAATTTACCAAGGCCTCATACCAATCTTCAGGAGACATATTCAGCTCCCGGTCTTATCTCTGAATATTTCTCAGGCAGATGGAAATAAAACGGTATTCAATAATCTGGTTATCATTAAAATACCAAAGTCGTGAAGACAGTAGGCTACAAATAACAAATGGGCATGAATTGTAGTATTTTTAGCAACCGAATGTATTAGGTACACAAGGAAAGATAATGTGCGAGTTTCCCGTAAATGAAAAGCACACAAAATTGCTAGTTGGTGAGTAGGTCGTATTCTGCCTCACATGAAAAAAATATATATGTGTCCGAGTTCTGTTCTACTGAGTCTGTACCCTATAGTTCCGCAATAACACTCCACGCGGTGGTTGGCACCCAAAATCTGTCATGCGAATATGGATTCAACACGTTTTGCGTGTCAGCGGCCCGGTGCGACTACAACACAAGCGGTTAGAGATGTTAAAAACTGGACTTTACAGGACAGCACAGTTACGTCACGTCCCTTGAATCCCAAAAGAGGACTGTTTGCAGCAAGACAGGTATCAAAACGGGCAATGCGATGACGTCTCGAACAGCAAGGATACGACTGTTGTAGTTCCTTCAAGTGACAGCAGAAAGAGGGGAAGCAACAGTGGCGCGTGAACAACAATGGTGGATCCAGAATGAGATTTTCACTCTGCAGCGGAGTGTGCGCTGATATGAAACTTCCTGGCAGATTAAAACTGTGTGCTCGACCGAGACTCGAATTCGGGACCTTTGCCTTTCGCGGGCAAGTGCTTTACCATCTGAGCTACCGAAGCACGACTCACGCCCGGTACTCACAGCTTTACTTCTGCCAGTATCTCGTCTCGTACCTTCCAAACTTTACAGAAGCTCTTCTTTGAACCTTGGAGAACTAGCACTCCTGAAAGAAAGAATATAGCGGAGACATAGCTTAGGCGCAGCCTGGGGGATGTTTCCAGAATGAGATTTTCACTCTGCAGCGGAGTGTGCGCTGATATGAAACTTCCTGCCAGATTAAAACTGTGTGCCCGACCGAGACTCGAAGTCGGGACGTTTGCCTTTCGCGGGGAAGTGCTCTACCATCTTAGCTATCGAAGCACGACTCACGCCTGGTACTCACAGCTTTACTTCTGCCAGTATCTCGTCTCCTACCTTCCAAACATTACAGAAGCTCTTCTGCGAAACTTTCAGAACTAGCACTCCTGAAAGAAAGGATATAGTGGAGACATGGCTTAGCAGCAGCCTGCCAGGAAGTTTCATGTTAGCGCACACTCCGCTACAAAGTGAAAATCTCATTTTGGAAACATCCCCCAGGCTGCGGCTAAGCCATGTCTCCGCTATATCCTTTCTTTCAGGAGTGCTAGTTCTGCAAGGTTCGCAGAAGAGCTTCTGTAAAGTTTGGAAGGTAGGAGACGAGATACTGGCAGAAGTAAAACTGTGAGTACCGGGCATGAGTCGTGCTTCGGTGGCTCAGATGGTAGAGCACTTGCCCGCGAAAGGCAAAGGTCCCGAGTTCGAGTCCCGGGTCGGGCACACAGTTTTAATCTGCCAGAAAGTTTCAACAATGGTGGATATAGGATTTACACCACATCATTTTCCCGACAGATCCTAGTTGCACGTCCGATATTACGATAAGGGTATACACAATGTCCGAGGAAAACGAGCATTGTCATACTGCACAGCGGCCCAGCATCTCTCGTGTTGGTGTGACATGCCAGGAGCTACACAACACCTCTGTTTCGTATAGCCGATGTTTTAGGGCCAGTGGTTAAGTATCCGTGAAGTTGCTTTCAGAAAGGTAACACAAGGATGCTTGTTTCTCATAGTCTTAGGTCTCTGTCTTGTGGTGCTCGCCGTTGGGTGCAATTAATATTAGTTGACGCCATTTAAATGACTTACATGTCGTTGATTGTGAAATGTCCATAAGGACAACGCAACACCCAATCCAGTGGTGGAGAAAGTCCGCGATCAGGCCGGAAATTAATCCAGAGCCCTTTCTGTTGGCATCCAACCAGAGTGACCTCGCAGCTCCTTACGTGGACGTACTGTCATGACCTTTCTCAATAAAGAGGCTGTTCAACTTTTGTTCCGGTCAGCATGTTTTAGAGGCCTCCCGCCCCCTGAAAATATCTAGATATGCGAGGTGTGACGTCTCCTTTTGCTCCTACTGAGACTTCCTCGATCAGCAAAAGCTCAATATCATTGTCCTATGTCCAGGCAGTATTCTTCACATCGTCAGGATACGTGAAACCCAGGCGACACAACACTATTTATTATTGCAGTCAGTATTTGTCGATTATACCCGCTCTTTGCACTTATTCGAGTCAGAATTATTTGTTAATAAGTTTAGATTCAAAATTATTATGATTTCAATTGTGTTGTTTAGCGATTGCCGCCAAAGATGCTCATTAACAGTTTCTAGGCGGCCCATTCGCGTTTCAAAATGAATTGATATCCTTGATTTGCGTAGCACATGTACACCGAATTCATTCCTTCAAACGTCACAGAGTCAATTTAATACAGAACGATGTTTTGTCCTTTGGAAATGATTAGCTTTAATATTAATGTGGAATAACCTATTATTATCATTATCGTCCAGAGATAACCTAATACCCAGTTCATTTCTCTATTTAAAATCGTAGGACGCTATAGTTTTACTTAACTCTATTTTTTTAACACAGTTTCTTTGACATGATTCACTATTATGAATGGTCTCACTTTACCAAGGGTAATAAATGTCCAAAAAGGCTATATAATTGAAAGTCCAGTTGCGACACGATGTTTGAATAGTAGCTTTGGCAATAACTGAAATTCTTAATTTGGAATTAATGATATTGATCTGTTATCGAATGAGACGTATTCTGGATGTTAGTGTGAGTTTTCTTGCTTTGACAATAAATTAAAGGAACAGAAATTTACTTTTAATCAGCGCGTCTCACCCCATCAGATAACAACAGCAGTCCATCTGGTTGTATGGGCTGCGGCCTCAGCGACAGGTATAATATCTCCACATTGCTCCAAAATCACGAATATAGAACTTAAAGAACACATACAGACATGACATGTGTACATATGTCCATTAATGTCAATCATTAAACTGTAGCCGGCTTCTGTGGCCGAGTGGCTCTAGGTGCTTCAGTCTGGAACCGCGCTGCTGCCTCTGGCATGAGTGTGTGTGATGTCCTTAGGTTATTTAGGTTTAAGTAGTTCTATGTCTAGAGGACTGATGACCTCAGATGTTAAGTCCCATAGTGCATTCAGTGTTCTTGTTCATTAATGTAAGCCGTCTTTAAGCCTTTCTAATAGTTCATAGCTTTCATTTTCTCACCAGCGTCAGACAGTGTCTGCACATGCGATACTTCATTGTTTCAAAATATTATTAATGGTCAGATTACTTTCATTTCCGCAGGTTATGCCGAGGTTATGTCCCATTTGGTTCTGGGAACACTCGTGTTAAGTAACTGACGTTTCCCTGGGCAATCATCA
This sequence comes from Schistocerca gregaria, assembly GCF_023897955.1. Lineage (NCBI taxonomy): Eukaryota > Metazoa > Arthropoda > Insecta > Orthoptera > Acrididae > Schistocerca > Schistocerca gregaria. The sequence goes on from NC_064926.1 coordinate 431,740,278, forward strand.
ACGCGACTAGTTAATAATACAAGTAATTTCTATAACTCATTGTCCTTGTTCTTAATCTAAGGCCTAGGTTCACTAACAGTTATGTGTGAGGCACTCAAAACAATTACGCAACCAAGTATTAACTAATTTCATTGTCATTAACTCCTATACTATTAAACAAAGAATACATTTATATTCACTACGATCATAAAATTATCAAAATAATAAATCGTAATACTACCAAAATATAACAACTACTTAGGTGAAACCTCTCACTCAGTGTTCCATCAACTGTCTCTAAAAGTTTCATTCACAAAAGTTCTTCAAATCTTAGTGAGTAAACAAATGGTTCAAGTGGCTTTGAGCACTATGGGACTTAACATCTGAGGCCATCAGTCCCCTAGAACTTAGAACTACTTAAACCTAACTAACCTAAGGACATCACACACACCCATGCCCGAGGTAGGATTCGATCCTGCGACCGTGGCGGTCACGGGGTTCCAGACGGGAGAAAACAAATCCTCATTATCTTCATTAGCTAACAAATTTCTTGCCTCATGCGGAATGTGAATAATCCGTTGAGGTTGGACGTACAAGTGTTGCCACCTCTTGTGTAGCCTGCTAAGTGTTTGCTGATGACACTAGCTCGGTAGTAAAGGATGTTGTGTGCAACATTGACTCGGTTTCAAGTAGAGCAGTACATGACCTCAGTTCATGGCTTGTAGAAAATAAACTAACGTTAAATCACAGTAAGACTCAGTTTTTACAGTTCCTAATACACAATCCAATAAAACCTTACGTTTTAATCTCACAGAACGGGCATATGGTTAGTGAAACTGAACAGTTCAAATTCCTAGGTGTTCAGATAGATAGTAAGCTGTCGTGGAAAGCCAAATTTCAGGATCTTGTTCAAAGACTTAATACTGCCATTTTCACTACTGGAACGGTATCGAAAGTGAGTGATATTTTGACACGTAAATTAGTCTACTTTGCTTATTTTCATTCACTTATGTCGTGCGGTGTTATGTTTTGGGGTAACTCTTTCCACTCTAGATGGATATTTTTGGATCAGAAACGGGCGGTTCGGGCAATGAGTGGTGTGAGTTCACGAACCTCTTGTCGACCTCTTTTCACTAGTCTGGGTATTTTGACATTGGCCTCTCAATATGTATATTCCTTAATGTCGTTTCTTGTTACCAATATTACTTTATTTCCAACAATAAGCAGCTTTCACTCGGTTAATACTCGGCAGAAATAACTTCCATTTGGATCGGACTTCCTTAACTCTTGTGCAAAATGGTGTGCAGTATACTGCTGCATCCATTTTCAATAAGCTGCCACTCGAATTCAAAAATCTTAGCAGTAATCCACGTGCTTTCAAATTGAAACTGAAGTGTTTCCTTATGGGTCACTACTTCTATTCTGTCGAGGAGTTCCTTGAAAAATTAAGATGAATCTCAGTGGATTGCTGATAGCGTTTGCCTAAACATATGTACTCATTTTCTTTCAGGTTCATGAACATTTATTTTTATCTGTTATTACTTTTTATGTTGTAAGTTCATGTACTGACACGTTCCATGACCTTGGAGATTTGCTGCTCAATTTGGTCCTACGGAACTTGACATTTTAATAAATAAATAAATAAGAGCCAACACAGGTGTTAATCTTAATAAGACATTGTCGCTTATGTTATATGTCGCAGTTCTACCCAATTTGCGATCTAATTTTGGCCTTCCTTAGTCGCAGAGCCTGCTTTAGCGGTTCACGCACGACGTGCAACAACGACTTTCTGTCTTTGTTTGACTCAGACAGGATCGGTAAAGGTTTAATCCACTCCTTAGATTGGGGCGTTATATGCCTGGTCGATTAGTGCGGCATGTTTTTATGAATATCTTCAAAGACCGACACATACTCTATCCACCGATATTGTTGCGTTGCATCATAAGTGCGAATAAATCTGTTAAAGTCTCTAAGTATGCGTTCAGCTGGCGACGCTTCTGATAATATCGTGATATCAACATATACTATATGTGTAATTTTAACATACACTCATTACCAGCCTTGTTGGTATAATGTGATGCATCACCTGACAGAATAGTAGTCGGTTTACCAATTTTAGATATATATAGTTTTTAATCAGGTGGTTCAACATAGGCTTAACCTTAGTAGGCATTATCTGGGTACATTTTAACCTATTTGGAAAACAAGTCATAATGTTGGTATAATGTGATGCATCACCTGACAGAATAGTAGTCGGTTTACCAATGTTAGATATATATAGTTTTTAATCAGGTGGTTCAACATAGGCTTAACTTTAGTAGGCATTATCTGGGTACATTTTAACCTATTTGGAAAACAAGTCATAAAAAGCAATTACATATTTAAATTTACCTCTTGCAGTCGGAGGCGATCCGATCACATCATAAAATACTATCGCTAAATGTTCCGATAGAACTATTGTCTCTAGTACTAACTTAGTGCTGCAATTAATAGGTTTTACCTTTTGACATAGAGTGATTACCATAAGAATATTTATTATTGGATTTTGTCGTTACACTAGCACTAAAATGTCGTTACAGTAGTACTAAAATATCCCCAAGTGTAAAGTGTATGCCATACGGATTCGAAGATGTATTTTTAAGGTGTACACACTTTCCAATTCCCTTTATTGATTTTCGCTTAATGAAACAGGACCCACGAATGCAACTTATAATTTATTAATTGATAACCTTTTCAGCTGTTTTCAAAGCATGTATTATACGGTTCATGTTCGTATCTTGTTCTTGTAAGACCGACAAATTTTTATGCATGTACTCGTAGTCCTTTCGGAACCGCACCCTACCCTGAAATTCTGGTCATTTTCAATTATATTGTCTTCACTGGTTAGTCATTCTGGTAATCGGGATAGTGTGTCGTCTCCTACATTATCCTTCCCTTTAATGTAATGATGATGATGATAACGATGTTTGGTTTGTGGGGCGCTCAACTGCGCGGTCATCGGCGCCCGTACAAAGTCCTAATTTTTACATGGTACATGTGTCTAATATCGATCTGATATTCCTGCAGCAGCAATGCCCATCTCATTAGACTTGCATGTAGCAGTTTACAGGTTATTAAACGTGTGACACGCGAATGGTCGCAATATATAATGGTCGGGTTTCCATTTACAAAATACATGAATTTACGCAGCGCACACACAATTGCTAAAATTTCCCAATCGGTGACCGTATGAGCACGCTCGCAGCCATATAAGGTGTGGCTAGCGAGTGAAATAATATTTGATATCTTCCAGACTGTTAGGTTATTTTGTTTGAAACAGCATCACACCGATCCCTGTAGTCGACGCATCGGTTACTACATATAAATCTTTCCCCATAGTCGGATTTCTCAAGGAATTAACTAATACTTCCTCGCTTTTATCGAAAACTAAACTGCTCTCAGCAGTCCAGTGCCAGTTACAATCTTTCTTAGCAAATTTAATAAAACATCATTGTTTACTAATAATTGATTTGGTAGATATTTTCGAAAGAACGATGAGAGCACCAAAAGTGACTTTAATTGTCTCTTATTATTTGGATATGGGAAATTTCTAATTGCGTCAAACTTTTCTCGGTTTGCTACTATCTATTATATGCCCTATATATTTTAATATACACCCCTGGAAATTGAAATAAGAACACCGTGAATTCATTGTCCCAGGAAGGGGAAACTTTATAGACACATTCCTGGGGTCAGATATATCACATGATCACACTGACAGAACCACAGGCACATAGACACAGGCAACAGAGCATGCACAATGTCGGCACTAGTACAGTGTATATCCACCTTTCGCAGCAATGCAGGCTGCTATTCTCCCATGGAGACGATCGTAGAGATGCTGGATGTAGTCCTGTGGAACGGCTTGCCATGCCATTTCCACCTGGCGCCTCAGTTGGACCAGCGTTCGTGCTGGACGTGCAGACAGCGTGAGACGACGCTTCATCCAGTCCAAAACATGCTCAATGCGGGACAGATCCGGATATCTTGCTGGCCAGGGTAGTTGACTTACACCTTCTAGAGCACGTTGGGTGGCACGGGATACATGCGGACGTGCATTGTCCTGTTGGAACAGCAAGTTCCCTTGCCGGTCTAGGAATGGTAGAACGATGGGTTCGATGACGGTTTGGATGTACCGTGCACTATTCATTGTCCCCTCGACGATCACCAGAGGTGTACGGTCAGTGTAGGAGATCGCTCCCCACACTATGACGCCTGGTGTTGGCCCTGTGTGCCTCGGTCGTATGCAGTCCTGATTGTGGCGCTCACCTGCACGGCGCCAAACACGCATACGACCATCATTGGCACCAAGGAAGAAGCGACTCTCATCGCTGAAGACGACACATCTCCATTTGTCCCTCCATTCACACCTGTCGCGACACCACTGGAGGCGGGCTGCACGATGTTGGGGCGTGAGCGGAAGACGGCCTAACGGTGTGCGGGACCGTAGCCCAGCTTCATGGAGACGGTTGCGAATGGTCCTCGCCGATACCCCAGGAGCAACAGTGTCCCTAATTTGCTGGGAAGTGGCGGTGCGGTCCCCTACGGCACTGCGTAGGATCCTACGGTCTCGGCGTGCATCCGTGCGTCGCTGCGGTCCGGTCCCAGGTCGACGTGCAAGTGCACCTTCCGCCGACCACTGGCGACAACATCGATGTCCTGTCGAGACCTCACGCCCCACGTGTTGAGCAATTCGGCGGTAAGTCCACCCGGCCTCCCGCATGCCCACTATACGCCCTCGCTCAAAGTCCGTCAACTGCACATACGGTTCACGTCCACGCTGTCGCGGCATGCTACCAGTGTCAAAGACTGCGATAGAGCTCCGTATGCCACGGCAAACTGGCTCACACTGACGGCGGCCGTGCACAAATGCTGCGCAGCTAGCGCCATTCGACGGCCAACACCGCGGTTCCTGGTGTGTCCGCTGTGCCGTGCGTGTGATCATTGCTTGTACAGCCCTCTCGCAGTGGCCGGAGCAAGTATGGTGGGTCTGACACACCGGTGTCAATGTGCTCTTTTTTCCATTTCCAGGAGTGTATCTCTTCCTGACTTAGATTTCGGCTAGTTTACTGTGACTCCAGATTCCTTAAATTTAGAAAGTATTCTTGTTAGTAAGCCAATATGCTGCTACCACGTGGATGTTGCAATAATAAATTATCGGCGCAAGCAGTCACCTTCTCTAGCAGACCTGATCCTAGTACGGCCTCCAAAGTTGCGATAAAAACATCGTCTCTTATGTCTAATCCAATAGATAGTACCTTAAGGTGGTTTGTCCTACCAGCAAAGATAAAGACTGTGTATTTCCTAGAGTCCTTCGATAATTAGATCTGCCAATATGAGGAGTGTTAATCGACCGAGGTTAAATAAACAGAGTCGACAAAGGAACTGGTATAGGCATAAGTATTCAAATACATAGACATACCTTATGTAAAGAGTGAGACTGCGGCATTGCAGTCAAGAGAACCTGTATAAGACAATAAGTGTCTGGCGCAGTTGTTGGATCAGTTACTGCTGCTACAATGGCAGGTGATCAAGATTTAAGTGAGTTTGAATGTGTTCTTATAGTCGGCACTCTGCGATGGGACACAGCACCTCCGAGGTAGTGGTGAAGTGCGGATTTTCCCGTATCACCATTGCACTAGTGTACAGTGCAACAGCAAATCTCCGACATCGCTCTGGCCGGAAAAAGGTCCTGCACGAACAGGACAAGCGACGACAGAAGAGAACCGGTCAACGTGAAAGAAGTCTAACCCTTACCGCATATTGCTGCATATTTGAATGATCGATCATCAACAAGTGTCAGCAAGCGAACTATTCAACGAAACATCATCGAGATGGGCTTTCAGAGCCGAAGGACCACTCGATACCATTGATGACTGTATAACACAAAGCTTTACGCCTTGCCTGGGCCCGCCAACACCGACATTCTATTGTTGATGACTGGAAACTTATTGCCTGGTCGGACGACTCTCGTTTCTAATTGTTTCGAGCAGATGGACATGGACGGGTATGGAGACAACCTCGGGAATCCCTAGATCCAGCATATCAGCAGGGGAGTCTTCAAGCTTGTGAAAGCTTTGTTATGGTGTGGAGCGTGTGCAGTGTGAGTGGTATCAGACTCCTGATACGCCTAGGTACGACTCTGGCGTGTGTCACGTACGTAAGCAACCTTTCTGATTAGCTGCATCCATTCATGTCCATTGTGCATTCCGTCGGACTTGAGCAATTTCAGCGGGACAAGGCGACACCCCACATGTCAAGAATTGCTACAGAGTGGCTACAGGAATACTCACTTCCGCAGTCCATGTTTCACTACCATACAATGCTGTACTCCATACGTACATCCTCAGAAATTTCTTGCTCAAATTAAGGCCGGTATTTGATATTACTAGACTTATCTTGGCCAGAAATGCTTTTTTTACCATAGCGAGTCTGCTTTTGATGTCCTCCTTGATCCGTCCGTCATAGGTTATTTTACTGCCTAGATAGCAGAGTTCCTTAACTTCATTGACTTCGTGACCATCCATCGTGATGTTAAGTTTCTCGCTGTTCTCGTTTCTACTACTTCTCATTACCTTCGTCTTTCTCCGATTTCCTCTCAAATAATACTGTGTACTCATTAGACTGTTCATTCCGTTCAGCAGGCCATTTAGTTCTTCTTCACTTTCACTCAGTATAGCAATGTCATCAGCGAATCGTATCATTGATATCCTTTCACCTTGTATTTTAATTGCACTCCTGAACCTTTCTTTTATTTCCATCATTGCTTCCTCGATGTACAGATTCAAGAGTAGGGGCGAAAGGCTACAGCCTTGTCTTACACCCTTCTTAATACGAGCACTTCGTTCTTGATGGTCCACTCTTATTATTCCCTCTTGGTTGTTGTACATATTGTATTGATGCATAAGCTGTTAAGCTGATTGTGCGATAATTCTCGCACGTGTCACCTCTTGCCGTCTTCGGAATTGTGTGGATGATGCTTTTCCGAAAGTAAGATGGTATGTCGCCAGACTCATATATTCTACACACCAACGTGAATAGTCGTTTTGTTGCCACTTCCCCTATTGATTTTAGAAGTTCTGATGGAATGCTATCTATCCCTTCTGTCTTATTTGACCGTAAGGTCTTTTAAATTCCGTTTCTAATACTGGATCCCCAATCTCTTCTAAATCGACTACTGTTTCTTCTTCTATCACATCAGACAAATCTTAAATGTATTCTTTCCACCTATATTCTCTCTCCTCTGCATTTAACAGTGGAATTCCCGTTGCACTCTTAATGTTACCATCGTTGCTTTTGATGTCACCAAAGGTTGTTTTGACTTTCCTGTATGCTGAGTCTGTCTCCCGACAATCCGATCTTTTTCGATGTCTTCACATTTTTCCTGCAGCCATTTCGTCTTAGCTTCCCTGCAGTTCCTATTTATTTCATTCCTCAGCGACTTGTATTTCTGTATTCCTGATTTTCCCGGAACATGTTTGTACTTCCTCCTTTTATCAATCAACTGAAGTATTTCTTCTGTTACCCATGGTTTCTTCGCAGCTACCTTCTTTGTATCTATGTTTTCCTTCCCAACTTCTGTGATTGCCCTTTCTAGAGATGTCCATTCCTCTTCAACTGTGCTGCCTACTGCGCTATTCCTTATTGCTGTATCTATAGCGTTAGAGAACTTCAAACGTATCTCGTCATTCCTTAGAACTTCCGTATCCCACTTCCTTGCGTATTGATTCTTCCTGACTAATGTCTTGAACTTCAGCCTACTATTCATCACTACTATATTGCGAACTGAGTCTATATCTGCTCCTGGGTACGCCTTACAATTCAGTATCTGATTTCGGAATCTCTGTCTGACCATGTTGTAATCTAATTGAAATCTTCCCGTATATCCCGGCCTTTTCCAAGTATACCTCCTCCTCTTGTGATTCTTGAACAGGGTATTCGCTAATACTAGCTGCTACTGCTTAACGCTACAAATTCGACTATAATGCCCTAGTAATTCCCTTATGATGATTAATTAGTTAATTAATTAATTAATTTCAAGTAGCTCAGTGGTGAAATGCAAGTATTTCAATTTCATGTTACTCACTTCGTCAACTTTCGTGTCCATACTCTGCTCTAGTTATTCATCCGGGGCAATAAGACGCACTGTTGAACGTGCAGTCCAAACCTCCTGTCATTCCTGACGAATTCTAACATCCTTGGGAGAGGAGGGCTAGCTTCAAGTCAAACGTAAAATTTTCATGGTTCAGCTGCGACTGACTCTCGTGACATATTGGTTTTGAGGTATGCGTTTTGTCACTAGATCACCAAACACGTCCGGCATGTGTATGAGAAACGTGTCTTTCAGGACAGCATGATGATACACTCGAATTTTCAGACATCTCTACTGAGAGCTCTTGGTGCGGAAACTTTGTCAGAGAATGTGTTGTTTGTTGTGTATCACTTACCTGTAGTTGCAAGATCTATATAATTTATGCGTCTCCAACAAGCATTGCAACAGAAAACCCGTGGTAAGCAGTCTCGATAACTGGTTTACATTATTAAATATCTGTGAATGTAGCTTATGTTTAGAAGATAATCACATTCATTAAACACATTTGCCTGTGGGGATTCATTTTATACCTCAGCAGAAAAGTGAATGGATTTGACACTTTAATTTCAGGTAACAGGAATCGACAGTACTTAAATGATGTTGATGGGTTGCCTTTTGGTTGCTCTCATCGCTCCAGGCATGTTTTCTATTTCATGCCTTTTGTAAGATTTCGGTGAATGTGAATGTAAACATTCATGTCGCTTGCCATTCGTCTCGTCTCGAACAGATTCTAAGCGATGGATGTGGCCACAGCATATTCTTCTATTTTTGAGAACTGCGGCACATCGTGATATGTTGTTTTATACTAAGAGAACACGAAGGAAATAACCGGCACAAACTAGGAAACTTCTGAAGTACAGCTACTAGATATCAAAAGGTTGATCTTAATAATTCAGTGCTGTATTGGTCATGGTCCTACTGGAGATGGAATGCCATTTCCTTCCTCGACCTCTGAAATGACTGATGAGGCCAGGGGCCACTAGCATGAGCTACTGTTCACATCTCAGTGTCTCAGAAAATAACTTTCCCGACTGAGACATAACACCTGTTGAACACTGTTTGTTATGTCGATGTACGCTGCGGCAATTCATTAACCTACACAAGTTTATCACAAATGAGGGTCCAGAAAATTTTGAGCCATTTATTTTAACATCATACATTGTCACGTCCGAAATGTTCAGTTCTTCCACTTTACACTGCATGGTGTGTCTGTGTAAATGAAGATTTGTACTGTATGTGTTATTTGAAATAAGTGCTCTGTTCAATGCTTCTTTTCTCTAAAAACGGTACCAGAAAGCAGCCAGTTCTTAAGGTCCGAGACAAGGTCTCTTCTTCCACTCTCTTTCATTACTAGCAACGTGGAGTGCATTGACTAAGGATTCGCGACCTACGTATTCGAAGAAGTCGAAGCAGTATTTGCAGCTAAGGGCTTCGGGAACGTCTCTAGGGTATTTCTTCTTCTCCACGTGCGGCACGTTTCAGGTCCCTCGGGGTAAAGCAACTTTTACTGAATGTCTCAAAGTCCTCGTACAGTGCGGTTTGAAGCAGTGGACTCTCGGGGATAGCATACTGTAAACAAGAATGCAGTACTTTGTTTACTTAAACTTGCATCGCTGCTTAAGCGCTTTCTTAGACAAATATCACAAGCGCGAGTACTTGCATCTAACCCTATACAGATGTTTCCAGCATACATGTAATTACAAAATTGTTCGGGCAAGTTTTTTAAGCGGCAATACAATCTTACCTGTGATTGAAACTGACTTTCAATAGAAATATGATGACAGTAATCTTTAGAATATAAATTTATGTAGCAAAAATGTTACTCTACTACTACTGGAACCATGAACATGATATATTTAAAATGGCTCACTTTGTGATATGGTACTACATATAATAATGTAATGCTTACCTGAGCCTGCTATCAATGACTATAAAATATTGTTTGCAGAGATGATAAATTCAAAATGTTATTGTTTGTACTAATGCTATCACGTTTAATCTGAGAAACGTATCACGCACTTAGTATTCACTTGGGATGAATGCCTATGTGGGCAGCCTACATTATACTTATTTATGTTTTTTGGCACGTTCTCTTACATTATCTAGTCACATGTTACTAGGTAATCGTTTTGGACTTACCTTGTGTCTTAGAATTCAGCAAACAACCTTCTTTGTTCGTCTACCAGACGTTCGCCGGGTTTTATGTCCCGCTCATCTCCATTCCGTTTCCTTACAGTCGGAATACCGCTCTGTTCCCCAGTCTTTTCCCCGGTCCATGTTTTTTCATGTCTCGTGCAGCAATTCCAAAAATGCAGTTCTCCATTTCTCAGTATATAGCCTTCCATTTAAAGGTCAAGATGCTACCCTGAAATTCTGTCCCCCCCTCCCCTATCTTCGACAAGACCTTTGGCAAGACGTAGATATCCTACACCGGCTGTCTTTTGTCAACACTGTTGATGATTGCATTAACCCATTAAGTACCATGATGTTCATTTGGGGATTTGTCTTTGTAACGGAAATTTTGCAGTCTAATAACGCTGGCAGCGAATGCTACCATATCCCGTTGTTTTCCAGACTTTGTCGAGTGCTTGCATTAAAGTTTCGTCAGTTATTGTAAAACGAGTGACCTGTGAAAAGTTTCTTTTTTCAGCGTTACGAGAGATGTCTGACTGTGAAGATATCGATGAAAATGTATTTGAAAGTAGTGTACCGTATGATGTGCCAGGTTCCTGGGAAATTCATGCCAGTGGAGAGGAGGAAAATGAGGAACAAGCAGGCAAACGAAAGAAGAAAGTGAAAGCTAATATCACTTGTAATTGGACAGCAGAAGATGCGACTTACTGTAAAACCTATGCTGATACAGCAGAGACTGAACAGCGATAATTCAGTTTAGTAGCACCACTAAAAGGAAAATCTGCTGTTGAGTGCTTTAAAGAATTTTTGTAGGAACAATTATTGAACTTGATTCTAAGTTAAAGTGTCTTATATGTTACGCAGAATGATATGGAATGGATGCATAAAAGAATTCATAGGTGTACTACTCTTCACAGGACGCCATGCTCTTCCACAGGAAAAGCTATACTGGAATGAAGATGAGGACTTTGGTACAATGTGCGTTCTACAGTGAATGAATGGCAACAGATATCTGGAAATAAAGCACCACCTTCATTTAAGTGATAACACATGGCTGAACAGAATCCCACCCTACGAAAGGAATAAACTTTTTAAACCAGGTCCGCTGATGTACTTACCGAACAATAATTTCATGATATCTCAAGTATTTTCCGACCGCCTGAGCACTGGTGAGCAAATAGTACTACATGATGGACACCAATACCTAAAACAGTTCATTCGCTGGGAATCAGTCAGATTGGGATTCGAACAGTGGACCATGCGCTGTTCTCAAAGCGGTTCCTGTTACCAGATGTCAGTCTATGAAAAAAAATCGAAGAATGCAAGTGATGTTTCAGTTCTGGCCCTTGTCGAATCAGCTGTGTTTAATATGATTTCATTTCTACACGCTCCTTAAGTTCAGAAAATATATTCTGATAACTTTTTCACGAGCTTCCGTTTGATGAAAGAGCTCTCAGAAATGAGGGTAAGGACAACAGGAAGTGCCCATATGAACCGAATGAATAATAGTTCAATAGAATATGAGAACAGCATGAAGAAGAAACGAAGTGGAGCGTATGACTATAGATTTGACGAGACTACAGAGGTGATGACGGTAATGTGGAAGAATAACAATTGTGTTAAGCTCTTGTCAATCCATGAGATAGTGCATCCAGTGAGGCAGTTAAAGAAATGAAACAAAGCTGAGAACAAATAGGTGCAAGTTCCACAGCCAAGAATAATTTCAAAATGTAACAGTCGTATGGGAGATGTGACAAACTGGACGTGAATGTGCGGAAAAGTCGTGTGAGAATTCGAGGTAACCAATGCGTTAGTTGTGGCGTTGGTCAACGCGCACATCATTTTTTGCCTGTCGAATGAAAGTATTCAACTGCTTCAATTCCGGAGGATGGTGCCAAGGACATATCTTGTTCTGATCCGAAAAGGGCAGGACGTCCATCATACCCAAAATCACCCCTTTCACGTGTTCCAATTGAACTCAGAACTTCTGAAAACGGACATGTGATTGAACGCTAACGCACAACACTGGGCACAAAGAAAATGTGCAATTTGCAAGGAAAATGTGAAGAAACAGTATTCTGTGTGCAATGTGGGACTCCATAGTGATTGTTTTGTTGTCTGTAACAAAAAAGGAAATCTAAAGCATTAGTGGCATATGCCATAATCCCCAGTTGGGGATGGATTACTTAAATCATTTATTTCATGGTTACTGCATTTTTTTTAAATTTTATGTACCTTTTTCACATCTCTATGTCATCAGGCAACACATAAATAAATGTAGATAGAAGAAAAAAATGGTACTTAATGCATCAAGTTTTTAACGGTGGATGTGATCTTTTGTTCGTGATTTATTTACGATAATATTGTTACAATACTTATAATAACTACATAAGAATTCGGTAAACACTTGATGGTAAACTTGGTTCAAGCTCATACAGAAGAAGACTGTAACCTCCCAACACAAAAATTCCGTAATCTCCCGATAATAAAAATGTGACTAATCTCTCAATAAAACTGTGGCTCACTTATAACCTTTCAATAATTGACTGTGGATTTTAACTGGTAAATAGGACGTCAGCAATGCTGCGTAATGGCCCTGAAAGATCATTCTGAATAAACGGAAAATTCTTACTTCAATGAAGTCACCAGGTAACGCGTATTTATCTGTTCCTATAAGATTTTTTTCTTACACAGCCGAGTTCAATGCTGGCTGATAGATCTGTCATGTATAAAAAGAAGCACCTGATTTTTCTTTATAATAATCGGGATGACCATGGACTGGAGAAATTAGTAAATTCTTTAAACTGAGCTGAATGATTGTCAAAAGTTAATTTTTATAAGAAAGATTATTATTAAGAGATTTAAAAAAAACATTTACATGGGACTTGATATAACAATAGTACATTTGCGCAAGGCTACTTTTACCTTATACTACAACTCTGAGGGTCCGCCGTCGCTCCCCACGACCGGCCCAGCCAACTCCACACACGACTGGCAGCTACTACTAACTCCTACTGCCACACAGTTCGTACTGCAGCCAACACTTCTCTTTGGTCTGTGATTCTCTTATAGCTTACATATCGCAGGCAGTGCGTAAAGCAATCCATAAGAATTACATCTGCTCGAGTGCGCCAGCAACAAATTCCTTAATCATGGACCATCCACTGGGGGTTGGGGTTGAGGGGGCTCAAAAATTTGGCAGCGATGGTGAGTCAGTTGGACTATCTAGTCTACAGTCACAGAATATATATATATATTAAGAAATGAAATAGAGAGCACACACACTGCAAAAGTCTTTAGCGTTTTACAAGAACTAGGAGAAGAATGGGAAGGATAGCATCATGGTTGTAGCACAGTGGGCTGCACATAGCTGCACTGAAAGTTCATATCTTTCTACAGGAGCGCAACACCAAGTGATAGAATCTGAAGTTCTCCTCCCTGAAGTATTTATCAGTGTAGCCAAGACACTGAAATGTTGTATTAATATTGTATGTTATAATTATGGTAGTACATTAGGTACACCAACAGTAGGACCGTAATGACATCTCCTTCGGTCAGAGTGGTGGACAGCTTGATGTGCCAACACCACATTCTTGTAGAACCCATACTCTTACATCAACGTAGAACTAGTGCAAAAACCAAATATAGTGCTCCATGTTCATGAGGATGGACAGGACATACGGATATAGCAATAATTGGTGATAATTAGTTCTGAAGGTGAAGGATACATTAAGTCTTATGCTAGTCATCATTCAGAATTACACTAGTGTCTAAACCGATTTGAATAATTATTGTCACTCATTGGCTAGCTAATAAACATTTATGTACTATGTATGGAGTATTACAGAACATGATTCATAAGTCATCTCGTTACAGAAATTATTGGCATGTGATTTATGCATAAGTCATCTCATTACAGTAATTATTACAGAACATTACTCATAAGTCATCTAATTACAGTAATTATTGGCATCATAAGTCTTCTCATTACAGTAATTATTGGCATAGCATTTATACATAAGTCATCTAATTACAGTAATTATAGGCATCGTGAGTCTTCTCATTACTGTAATTATTGGCATAGCATTTATGCATGAGTCATCTCATTACAGTAATCATTAGCATAGCATTTATAGAGATTAACAAAATATTATTTACAGAGATTATTGGCATAGCATTTACGCATCAATCATCTCATTACAGTAATTATTACAGAACATTAATCATAAGTTATCTAATTACAGTAATTATTCGCATCATAAGTCTTCTCATTACAGTAATTATAGGCACTTGTGGGCCAGTTGATAACCACAATGCATTCATTATGCATTATTCAGAAGTCATCATTCAAAACAAGAGTTATTGAGAGTAGCATCAAACTGCTAGTTTTTATATATGATATCATGCAAGTGACATAAGATATAATAGACAAACACGACTCACGCCCCGTCCTGAAGGCTTTACTTCTGCCAGTACCTTGTCTCCTACCTTCCAAACTTTACAGAAGCTCTCCGGCGAACCTTGCAGAACTAGAGCACTTGCCCGCGAAAGGCAATGGTCTTGACATGAGACATATTTAAAATGCAAGACATTGTAACTATTACTCAAGGTTTGTACTCCAACAATACATAGACATAATGATATTTAGGACTAGAAATATATCTTAAACTGGTAGCATTATTTAGTTATATACTGGTAATTGTTGGTGCTTGTAATTTTTTTTTGGTAGCAGTCATTGTGTTGGGATCGATAATTAATTACTGGGGCATTGCTGGAAATAAGGATTAATAACGTCATTCGGTATGAGTCAGCTGTAGCAAGATTATGAAAGAAGTAGAGTATATGTGATGACATTCATGAATGATACACACAACTGGGTAAAAAATGCAAGTACTAGAACTGGTTCAATAACCAACTGCTTATAGCATATTAATATCATGAAAAGCTTCTCCTGAAAAGAATACAAAGTGGATTATTGAGCTGAAAGAAAAAATGTATATTGTGCTGAAAAGTAGTATACTTCAAATTAACAGGTAATGAAACGTTTACTTAAGATGTATGTACTCTAGCTGTCTTTCCTGAAACATTAAGTCATTATACCATGCAATGTATGACATATTGTCAAAAAGAACTGCAACAAATACTAAAATAACTACATAGCATTTCTTAAGTAACAGAAAATATAAGATCTTTATCATTATCATCATTTGCAAAGAAAAACTTCATTATTCATATCACAATATTTTTCATACAACTATTCATCGTCATTTATTATCATCTGCAAAAAATACACTTTATTATTCATTATTCCTATTACCATTCTCCTCATACAACTATTCGTTATCATTCATTACTTCATATATTATGTCGTTTCTTACTTCTAGCATATTTCATCACTAAAATTAACGTGTGTAGTTCTGTCTGACAGCCTGCATCAATTGCCTCGTATTCTTAAAGAAAAATAATTAGTTAAGACTGCTATGATACAGTGTGTGTAGTATATTCTTGTTAAATGCTTGTTAATTCTGATCTATTTACTCTTCTTAAGATGGTATTGCACTTTGTTTCGTTCATTCCGATGGCGAAATTTCTATTTCATAATAAACCACTGTGGTTTGTTTAATTTATTTCTTTTGCACAGTATTTCGTTCTGAAAATGATGAGTATGAATTAATATCTTGCATTTAAATCATATACCCATTAAATGAAAACTAGTTTCTAGTGATATGACTAAGCATACAGCGTAGTATGACAGAAAGCGTATTAGGTCTAAACCATAGACAGTTTTTAAGTGCGAAAATGAACACACAATATCGTAAGTTAATATATTGGGATATCATAAGGCAAAAATGTCAAAGTCAACTGGTGTTTGATACATCTTAAAGATTTCATAGTGCATACAGAGAAAATTCTACCTTCAATAGCAAAATCATCATATACGCATACAAAAATGGAAAATGTGCACAGTCTGATATATAAGGACAAGAAAAGCTACCTGCTAACCTTATCTTGCCGGGCACTTGCCAAGAAAAATATGATCATCATCAGTAAGTAGTCACTCAGATATATTTTCGTAAGTGGTCATATAAATACCAGAAAATGGCATTACTGTATGATAAAAGGTAAAATATTTTCATTCAATACAGGGTTTAATATTGGAAATATAGTGATTGCCCCTGCTTTTTCTGATTTTCAGACTTTCAACATGTACTACATTGGCGTGAGAAATGCTACGAATTCTATATGGACCTGCGTATAGAAGATAAAATTTAGGTCATCTACTTTTTCCTCTGTTGGGTAAATAATGTGTGCTTACTAATATCTTCAGTCCTATGTGAAAATCACAGCGTGTACAAACCTGTTTCTTCTGTCTTCTTCGGCGCTCTGCGGCGTTTGATGTTGAGTGCGATGTCAATCATTTCATGGTGGCGTAGTCGACGATATGTAGGAAAAGATACTAATTCTTTAATTTTGTTAGGTGGTTCAACATTTTTCAATATAAGGGTCGGAGACAGCATAGTAGATTCATTTGGTATGGAGTTAATTACTTCCTGGAATTAGAGTACGTGTGTATCCCATTAATTTTTTTTACGACAGTATATTCTACATAGTTTACCAATTACTTTCATTAGTCATTCAAAAAGGTTCGAAGAAGCGGGGAAATGTTTCTAGGTCGTAACATACGTGTCCATTTCGCAGATCGAAATTGTGGTCCATTGTCGGAAATTACCTTCAACACACGCCTTACGTGAAATAGAAAATGTCTTACAAATGCATTCGAAATAGATTGAAGGTAACAAATTTAGAAGTTATTTCAACAGCGACAAAGATGTAACAAAAACATGTCAGATTTGGGAATTGGACCAAAAATGTCTACAGCGGCCATGTGTCTCAATTTAACGGGGACAATGGGATGAAACGGAGGAATGTGTGAAATCGTGTCTGATTTAGCTTTCTGGCAAAATTTACATGCCGCTAAAACTCGTCGAATACGTTTCTCCATGTTGGCAAAATAACAGTTCTGTCTCAGTATAAGAAAACATTTTCTGGTTCCGTAATGAGCGTAACTTAAATGAGTATACCAAATTAATTTGTTAACAAGTTTATCAGGAATACATAATAACCAATTGTTGCTGTCAGGGTGAGTGCGGCGAAATAGAATGTTCTTGCATACCGTATAGTGGTTTGTAATGGTAACTTTCTTACTATGTTGCCAAAGGTGTTTAATTTCTTTTCATACGTTG
The DNA here is from genome assembly GCF_023897955.1 of Schistocerca gregaria. Lineage (NCBI taxonomy): Eukaryota > Metazoa > Arthropoda > Insecta > Orthoptera > Acrididae > Schistocerca > Schistocerca gregaria. The sequence goes on from NC_064926.1 coordinate 431,757,765, forward strand.
TCTTTGCTCTGCTCTTGTGCCATGTCTCGTAACGACGACGAAATGAAATTTTCAAATGAAACTTGTTGAATATACATGACGCTAAAATTCGCTTGGCAGAAGTTAGTTGCGATGTCTTGATGATTGTTGCTGACAGAACGGGATAATGCGTCTGCTTCAATATTTTGTGTACAGCGAATGTGAACAATTGTGAAATTAAATTCCTGTAAATAAAGTTTCCATCTGCTTAATCTGTCATGTGTAAATTTAGCGCAAAGTAAAAACTGGGTATCTCTGTGGTCTGTGTAAACGGTAGTATGTCTTCCATAAAGAAAATGCCTAAATCGGGTAAATGCCCATACTACACATAATGTTTCAAGTTCTGTAACAGAGTAATTCCGTTCAGCAGGTGACAGAATGCGACATGCAAAGGCGATGTTTTTAATTACTATATTACCGTCTTCTTCAATTTCCTGAAAAATGTGTACGCCTAAAGCTGTGTTAGAACTGTCGGTGGCAATGGAAAAATTTCTAGCGAGATCTGGGTGTGATAAAAGTGGTACATTCAACAAAGCTTGTTTCAGATTGACAAATTAAGACTGTGCTTGGCTATCGCAGGACCAAATAGTGTTTTTACCCGTCAGTTGGCATAATCTAGGGGTGTCTAAAGCAGAGTAATGAATAAATATAGGGAAAAAGTTAATGAATCCCAGAAAGCTGCGTAATTGTTTCTTTGTCGTTGGAACAGTAATGTCGCGTAAAGCTTGAAGTTTTTCCGGGTCAGGCGCTATGGTTTCTGCTGAAATTACATGGCCAAGAAATTTTATAAAAGTTTTGCCAAAGTGTGATTTGCTAAGATTAACTGTCAGTCCTCGTGCACGAAAAGTTTGCAACAGTTGTTCCAAAATCAAATTGTGTTCAGACCAGTTAGCTTCTGCAATAAGAATGTCGTCTACATACGTTGTGAATCTGTCTTTAATTTCTATCGGAAGTATAGTTTTCAGACCGCGAATAAATGCTGCTGAAGAAATTGTTAAACCGAAAGGTAATTTGCAAAATTTGTAACAGTCACCAAAACAGACAAATGCTGTCTACTTTCTGCAGTTCGGATGGAGCAGAATTTGCCAAAATCCCGATTTAAAATCTAATGTGGAATAAACAGCAGTACCATGAAATTTCTGTAGAAGTTCTTCTAGTGTTTGAGGGCGATCTGTTTCATTAATAATAATGTCATTGATGTGAGGCGAATCAAGTACGAGCCGAAGTGATCCATCCTTTTTCTTAACAATATGGAGCGGGTTTATGTACGGACTAACTGCCGGTTCAATAATTCTTTGGTCAAGCATAGCTCGCAGTTCATTCCTAACTTGTTCTCTGTGGATATAAGGAATGGGATAATGTTTGACTTTAAACGTGTCGTGCTGAAACACATGAAACCGGACATAGTACCAGGGATGTTGTCAAAAAGTGGAGCTTGCTGTAAAAGAATTTTGCATAGTTGAGTACGTTCAACGTCTGTATTTGCACTGCTTTGTTTTACTTTCTCAGAAATCATTTGCATAACGTCGTAGTCTGCTTCGTCTGGTGTATTGTAGTTGTGAACATACGTATCTGTGAACAATGTGGAATGACAGTCTGTGTTACGTGATGCAGAAATGACCTCTGTCCGATTGTTTGCTCTTCTGCAGATGAAGACTGCTGAAATTCTAATGCCAATTGTACATTTTCATCCTTTAACATTAAATAGCAATTTAGAAAGTCAATAATTGCGTCGTGTTGTACCAAAAAATTGGAACTTAAAGTAACGTCTGTTGTCAATAAGGAAACGATCCAAAAATTTTAGTGGAACGTATGACCCGCAATACAAAATGATACAAAATGATAAGTGTGTGTGTAGTTTTACATCTACTGCTTTAGCAGATACTGCTCCTTTTACTTTACTTTTGCCTAACGATAACGTAGGATAGGTGTTCTCTTTGTTACATTCGTTGAAAGTTTCTTCATTTACAACTGACATAGGTGATCCAGAATCGATTACTGCTTAAAATGTGTATGATCCAATCTTTACTTTAACGACCGGGTGGGGAATGGTTTTTTGTATAACTGGTTTTTCATGCAAAGGTATGTCTCGGATGTCGTCGAAAGTAATAACATTTTCGTGAACAAGATTCTGTGTGTCAAAAGTATTGCTTACGTCGCTGGAAGATGCAAACTGTACTGTATCTAGTCAAATTAGTTTTGACGTACGGTAATTTGCAGGAGGATGATGTGGCATTTTAACTATTTGTACAGTTCTGTTATTCCTTGCTGACGAATTAGGTTCGGGATGATACGGACTGTTTGGTTCATTCATGATAATCTGTTGTTGCGGATGATTCTGCTGCTGGTAAGACCGACTGTTACGCTGAAAACTGTGCTCATTACTTTTACGTCTGTCATGATAGTCATTGCTATAAAGGCGGGTTGCGGTAGGAATTGAAATGATTTGTTTTCTGTACATACTGATTTCCTTGATGCGGTGCGTTACTATTTGGTGGAGCCGACGCTACACGTGTAGGCAGTGAAACGTTAAAGCTTGGTTGACCTTGTACATTACATTGTTGGTTAGGTATGTTAACCGGCTGGTTTGGTTGCTGTTGTAGGGAATTTCCACTATTGTTACCAAAATGCCGTTCCTGAAAATTTTGATGATACTGATAATTAAAATTTTGACTGTTATTAAAATTCTGTTGGTTGTCATTCCTGGAGCATCTATCACCTTTGCTATTGAAATAGCGTGGCTGATCGTAATTACAGTATGTCTGTTGGCCTTGGTTATGATGTGAAAAATTTTTGCTTGTAAAAGAATAATCTGATTGCTGAACTTCAAAAAGGTGTAACAGATCTCTAAATGCCGAAATATTTTCTTTCTGCTGTCCTGTTAAAAGTGATACCCTTAACGATCGTGGTAATTTAGGAATACATAATGGGATAATTGCTGATTCACTGTATGGCTAACTTAAGTATTGGTTTTGTTGTACCAATGGTTCGAAAAATTGGGTGACAGTGGGAAAATTTGAGTTCTCATAATTCGGTAAGCTAATTAGTAGATCCTTCATTCTGCGCTGTTTCCGGAGTGGCATTGTCTCACAATCGGTCTCATACGAGCTGCCGATTCACCTTTCAAAAAACTGCAAATAAATTCAAGTTTATGTGTTACGGGCAAGTTGGAGCAAAAACAAAGCTAAATTGTTGTATCCAATCCAAGGGGTGAATCTGTGTTCTGTCATTCTTAAATACCTTGAATTTTCCTACTGCTAGAAAGTGCTTATAATCAAAATTATCGTCTCTGTATGTCTGAGCAGGTTCAGGATTGTATAATGATCTGTTTGTCCGTGCCTATTCGGAATCTAAGTCACGTAGTCTCTGTAAATTACCTAAGTTATACTGGCTGTGTGAGTGTGAGAAATGTTCAGAATGTGCCGTAAGCTGTAACGTTTTAAAGGATGAAACATTTTTCATTTCTGTCACTTCTTGCTGTAAAGATGACAATTTTCTACGCAATGTATTGTTAGGCGAACCTATCCCCCTGATTGTCTGCTGAAAATTTGGGAATTGGGGTGTTTGATTGAACAAAACTGGTGACGTATGGTCTGATTTAGTGCCAATTTTATTTTCCATAACGTCAATACGTCTGACCAATTCATCAAATTTTTCAGTCAATGCTTTTAGCTGATCGTTATTTTTAGTGTCACAAACATTAATTTGTTTTTGAATTTACGTGCGGTGTTGTTCAATTTCTTAACGTCTGCTTTAATGGCATCGGGATCCTGTGTTCATTCTAATTATTCAAGTCTGTTGGTCATTGTCTGAAACTCTACTGAGTGTGTGTGTCTGTTTTTGTTTTAAGATCGGAGCTTTCATCATGCAATTCGGTGTTCAACTGTTTGATTTCGTTTGATACTGTATCAATGTTGTTGCCTACGTATGGTTTTGCTTTGGTGAACAACTTACGCTTATCTTCCTGTCTCTGTGCAGTAACTGTTTCCACGAGTTGTTTTTTGACTTTGTTCTGTTCCTGTATGATTTTACGATAACGCGTTTCACTGTTTTGTAAGTGGTGATTAAAACGTTCATCAATTTGACTGTTTTCTTGTTCAAATTTCTTGTCGACTTTCGCATCGAGCGTGCGTGAAAGTTCTGCTGACATTTATTTAAACTCGTCGCGTAACTGTGTTGCATTTTACAGAACGTTGTTTAGCGACTCCACTAATTTCATCTCTAAGTAATTTCGTTGTGGCTGCATGTGTATTACTTAATTCATGTCCAACAGATCTAATTTCTTCACTACTGTCCCTAGCACAAGCCTTAATTTCCTCATGTAATTGTTCTTTAGTATCATGACATTGCACGGCAACGGCTGAAATCTGTTCACTAAGTTGTTTGTTCTGTTCATTAAGGTTGTCGTGTTTTCAATTCAACTGTAGAGATTTTCATTAAGCTATTTGTTCGATTCATTAAGGTTGTCATGTTTTTCATTCAATTGTAGAGATTTTCATTGAGCTGTTTGTTCCATTCATTAAGGTTGTCGAGATTCTCATTCAACTGTTTGAGATTTTCATTAAGTTGTTTATAATTGTTGTCTTGCTTTTCATTCGACTGTTTTAGATTTTCATTAACTTGCTTGTTCATTCAGTTGTTTGTTAAGTTCTAGCAATAATGCCATAACTTGATCCATGCCAAAATTAGCGACTCTATTTTCTGTGCTGTGTGATGGTGTATCTGCATGTGTCACGTTTTGTGTAACCATCTGATCATTGTCTGACTCACGAAAAGGTTTGGTAAATGGATGTGCACTGTGGGTCATTACATCCGATTGAAATAAATCGGACGTGTTTTGACTATATTGTTCATTTTCGTTAGAAACATTTATCGGATCACTGCGCAAATTTTGTAAATCAGGTGTATTAAACTGGGCAGCGTTCATTTTAACAGAACGTACCGCGTCATCAGCTGTTAAATTTAGTGTGGACACAATTGAATTTGTTTACTCATCATTTAGATTAAAATCATTATTGGTGATCAGCACACGCTGATTATCTGTAATTGGAGGATTATCATTAAGACACTGAGTGTCGCTAGTATTATCGGTCAAATTATTCGAGTCGGCTTTTTCACTCATTGTGCATCGCGATGTACTGTTTGCAGTTTTTCGCGGCATTTTCACAAGTCAAAAGTAGGCCCAAAATCAAACAGAATAAAAAATTGAACAGATACAATAACAACAAAGAACAAGAAATGGCCGATGAGCTGTTCCGCCAGATACCAACTACATTTAACATTAAGTAAATAAGAGCAGATATATAACTTACTACTTCTCATAAATGCGCAAAAATACGATCCTAGCAGGTTGTGGACAAGTGTAACGTCCCCACCCTCCCAACAGATAAAATATAATTATATAATTCACATTTTAGCGTAACCTACCGACAGATAAATTTCGTAACCTAGCAACAGTTTATTATTCCGTAACCTTACAATAATAGCTATGTGACTTATCTCTCAATAAAACTGTGGCTCACTTATAACCTTTCAATAATTGACTGGGAATTTTAACTGGTAAATTGGACGTCAGCAATGCTGCGTCATGGCCCTGAAAGATCATTCTGAATAAACTGAAAATTCTTACTTCAATGAAGTCGCCGGATAACGCATATATATCTGCTCCTATAAGAAATTTTTATGGCACAGCCCAGTGCAATGCTGGCCGATAGATTTGTTATGTAAAAAAAGAATTAACTGATTTTTCTTTATAATAATCGGGATGACCGTGGATTGGAGAAATTAGTAAATTCTTTAAATTGAGATGAATGATTGTCAAAAGTTAATTTTTATAAGAAAGATTATTATTAAGAGATTTTTTAAAAAGACATTTACATGGGACTTGATATAACAATAGTACATTTGCGCAAGGCTACTTTTACCTTATACTACAACGCTCAGGGTCCGCCGTTGCTCCCCGCGACCGGCCCAACCAACTCCACAAACGATTGCTAGCTACTGCTAACTCCTACAGCCACACAGTTTCTACTGCAGCCAACACTGCTCTTTGGCCTGAGATTCTCTTATAGCTTACATATCGCAGGCAGTGCGTGAGCAATCCATCGAAATTACATCTGCTCCAGTGCGCTAGCAACAAATTCCTTAATCATGGACCTCTTATAAGACGATTAAACATATTTAGCTCACATAATCATTTAGTATCCGTATATCAAAATGCATCAACGTTCTTGATATTTCCATGTGTTTTCTCTGAAACAATAATGCACTTTTTCTACAGCACTGTCAGATTTCTGGTCTATTGAGTTTCTCTGTTGCCTACTAGCTTTTAGAACTCAGAAACATTTCCTGGACAACACGGGGTCAGTTGCTGGCTGCGATGGAGACAGCAGTAAATTAGCGGATAAGCTAATTGTATCTGTTACTTGCGAATTGGATGTCTGGCAGTTTTCCATCGCTTTTGCTATGATCTTTTAATACAACATAACAAGCAGTATCAACAGACTTTTCTCCGATTATTTTATATGAGAGATAGTCAGGAGAAGTGACGATGCTTCAAAAAAATTTTCTGACAAGTTCAGTTACTAATATGTACAACTCACAGGATACTATAGATATGTAATCAGTATGCGAATAAGCAGTTACAGTGTCAAATGTATGTTTGTCAGTGAATTCGATACAACACTGTATTGTCAAAAAATATGGCAGGCGCTACTTTTAAGCGAATATCAATGGCACTTCTACATAATCTGCGAGAACATTCTGTGCAAATCAATTTATGAGCTATAATCGTTGATATAACTTCGTTAGTCTATTGCCTTACGACACATTTCCAACTTCTGTCTTATCTCCGATCGTCTTCTGGTTGTTTCTTTCGCGGTATTGCGATGTGTTTCACGCTACTGTCTTGCATCCTGATATAATTTCAAAAAAAAAAAAAAATACATTTCCTGAAAACACATAATACGCGATTAGGAGGTGCAGTTATGACGATACAAACTATCACTTTTTATGATGATTATTAGCAAGAAGCAATTAAAAAGGTAGCGCGTACCTCTAGCATTGCTCATTGGTAGCTAGGATAACCTACGTCGTAACCAATACTGGTAAACTGGTGTTGAGATCAATTAATTTCTGTGCTATTCTGGTGTTCTTTTCTACCAGGATGCGAATTACGTGGCTGCGGGATAGAAATCTCCATAATGGTGACCGGCGATTTACGATTACTTTCCCACAATGTGTATTAATGCAACTATAATGATTATTTGGCCTGTATTTTAACCACGGTCACATTTTTTTCGCCTACTTAATTACCCGTTCTGAGATACTTAAGACTTTATCACGAAATTTTTTATTGTTCCCAAAGATTAGGTTTTTCATGTATCACATAACTTTAAACCAGGGCAGAGGCAATAAAAGTATTTTAATATGAGAAGCAACATTACATGCAATAATGTTATGCATTGTTAAAAGCATGATAGTGTTAACGAAATATACCGTTTAAGCAGGCAGATGTTTCTCCGTTGAAAAGCAACAATGTTTGCTGCCGAGCCTATGTTTAACGGATCTGCTCTAAAGCGGCTGCATCATTTTCTTTCTCTTGCCTTTGTTTATTGAACCATACTGTTAACAGTTTGGTGTAAATATAAAATCATATGTAAGGACAAATCATAGTATAAATGTTTTAAACAATGTTTGAAGCTTATTTTACTGTGTCGACGTAGGTACATTACTTACAGTCTACTATGAGGGGGAAAAAAGGAAAAGAGCTAAACAAAGAAGGGGATGCACAAATATGGAGATTAAGGTGTTTATGCAACCACGAACAGTATATCATATTTCATATACATACGTTATATCTCGTTCAAAAATTGTAACTCAATGTAAATTTTGTTGTTTCCCTGACACAGACGCACTTTTTGAGAGAGATTACTTCAGTTTCACAAGGTTTTCAAGGAAGCAGTTCACCTACGCATCGAAGCAACTACCGGAAAAGTGCAAAAGGTTTACATCTCCTTCTTTCTTGTGGCAGTCGCAGAAATGATTAATCCTGGTGCCCATTCTTTGCAAGTGGTAAGGGAATAGAGTGTAAATACCATATTTAAATGCTATAGTATTTGCTAGGAGGTTGTATTAATACGGCAGACTTGATTCGTAACAAACCCCTCCTCCCCCCACGCTTGTCGAGACTACCATGAAACTAGTGTTGACACTATAACGGATTGTCAAGTGTGCGTTACAGTTCATGGTAGTTCTGTACCGGAGATGAATGGGGGTGCAATAGAAGAAGGCAGCTCGTTGGTACAAGAAACTCTTTATAGCTGGTTATTTAGATTCGGGAGACTTCGATGCCGCTAGTGTTGATCACTTTTGAGCTTGGAAGATAAATCAACACGGCTTCTCTTAGTGTATTGGTTCCCCAACCCTACCTGTCTGTAGTAGCACCAGTTGCGCACTGCTGCTGCTGCTTAACGTATCAAGGGAAGTCTTGCGATTTCATCTCAGAGCTGGATGGCTCAGCATCAGCTGCTGTCATAGTAAATAGGGCAAACAAATGGCTCTCAGCGCTATGTGACTTAACATCTGAGGTCATCTGCCCTAGAACTTAGAACTACTTAAACCTAACTAACCTAAGGACATCACATACATCCATGCCTGAGGCAGGATTCGAATCTGCGACCATAGCGGTCACGCTCTTCCAGATTGAAGCGCCTATAACCGCTCGGTCACACCGGCCGGCCTCGTAGATTTCATCTCTTGATTTCGATGACAACTATTTTTTAGATATTTCAGAAAATTTAGAATTAATGGTAATTCTTTATAGGAATCGTCTAAACAGCTCAAAAGGAGACATCATTTTCTGACCAAAGACAAATTCCTACATGGACAATTCAGTACTCCCGTTTATTTTGAGTTATATGCCAATACTCCATAAGGGATTTGAGTATCCAGCTGTAATGATTCAATGTAGAGTGGACTCCTTCAGTTCATCAGTTTCCCTATAGGCTTAAAGAACTATTGCTGAGTGTTTTAAGATTTAACAACTAAATCAGTAGCTTTATTAAATCTGATGTGAGATTCATTCCTTAGCCTCTTATCATTGTCTCAGGTACTCAAAACAGTTACCATTGATTAACTATAGCTTGTAATATAGTTTCGGCTTGCTGATTCGATATTGTTAGGATAGACAGGAAAAATAAAAAAGACAAATTATCATTATCATATAACGGTTATATGCTGGTGTTAGATAATATGAACTGGGTATGTATCTGCAACGGTTTATCTGCGATTGGTGGGCTCTGTAATTTAATCTATGCCTACTGAGAGCTGCTCTTTACAGGCATGCCAAACAATTTTGTACATAATGGTTAATATCTTGTTTGTATGTCACCGACCAGAGAGTTTTGTTCAACTATTCCTTCCATAGCTTGATAGCTGCTGCATCAGGAAGAAACTGAATGGTGGGTGTGCCTCAGTGCCCCATGTCGTAATTTTCCTATTACCACTGTGCATAATCCACATATTCTTTATCAATACAGTACCCCATCTTTCACGCTGAATTGTGGTTGCATTGTTAACTGATGACGGTCTTTGTCAGCATCTTGTTCTTCCCACTTTTAATCAATGTGTACCTCAGTGCATTCCATGGCGCATATTTTGTGCATTTCCATGTGATTTACCTGGCCGAGGGACTACTTGCAAATCGTGTTCACTCATTCATAAAGACCATCTAGTTATACGATTTTTCAGTTATTGAAGTTTATTACCTTGAAGCATCATCAGTGCAAATATCAACAGCAGTAAGTTACTGCATGTGTTCGTGCTAGGTCCTCCTTCTCATTAGGTGAACAATTTTCACTAGCTTATTGAGTTGACTTGACGCATATCCTACAAGGTTTCATGTTCTGTCTATATTCTCACTTAATATATAAGACAGGAAAACATTGCTGGTGTCACATGACAGTATAAACTGCTTTAGATACGATGGAAAAGTGACAAATGGAAAATGATCAACAATTTATTTAAAAAGTAACAGATGTTGTGCGGCACTCAGAAGCTAAATGAAATTTCACTCCACTCTTCAGAAGGTTTGCAAGGTGTCTTGCAATTTCAGCAAAGTTTTGAATAAAATTTATTTGGAAATTAGTTAAGCCTAGACATTAGTGCAATTCCTTTCCTCCAGTGGCCATTGGAATGATTTCCTTGGCATCAACCAGTAACAGATCGATGCTTCTGCAACCTGGATAATAATATACCCAGGTATGGACCTCTCGTCGTGCAAAATTGCAGTTTTCCAGGCTGAATGTTAATTGAACTGCACAAAAATGGTCAAAGCTTTCATGTAAACCCACTACATGCTCGTGGATGTCATTGCAGAATACGATGCTGTCTAAAAAGCCTGCGTATTGCATTGATTTAAATTTCCTTAATGCCCCTCTGACAAGTATTGGAAACGTGCTGGCACATAAGCTAGGCCGAATGGCATAGTGCTATATTGAAAACGACGAAGACATATAATTAGTTTACAGACGATCTTACTGTGCTGCCTCTAATTGATAGTATTCCTATAGTAGGTCCGTAGTTCTAAAATAATTTCATTTACCTAGACTACCTATTGCAGCGGTGGTGAAGAATTCGGCCTGTGAGTCATACTCTGGCTGACATGCCTTACTGATCAACCCAGCTGCACACTTCACCCTCTGCCCAGCTATGCTGCCTGGGCTTGAGGACAAGGAAGAAGGAGAAACTGTTAATGTTCCCTATTCAGATGGCAATGCAGATGCACTGCATATGGTTTTATTACAAGTTTCATATATCTCAACAAGGTACACTACAAACAAATAAATCTTCGATAATATTTGATATTAAGACATAGTATGATCTGGTACAAACTGTCAGCATATGGACAACTGTTGTGCAGCTTTAATGCAGAAAAATTTGTCTTTAAATCTGGAATGATATTTTATATCAATCATTTCCATACTCACAGGGACACTCTCAACTGAAATGGCTAACTTTCTTGAAAACAGCTCGAAGACAGACATTGGTTTCGCAGAGTCTTTGAAACACTTCGAAAACCACCCTTGTAATTACTTTAATTACACGATGAATTCTTCAAACCTCATGTTTTTTGTAATACCAGCGAGCTTATGGAAGTGGACTGAATTTTTGGCAGTCCTGCGTTTTCATTCCAAATGAGTCGCCATCACATCTGAAACAAGTTGCACCTCCCCATTTAATATTTTACCAATGGCACTGTGTAGTCAAGTTCACTTAAAATGGGAGGTCAGCAACCCATTCCCAATGTTATAATTTTTGTTTTTACACTCCTTGACGACATAAATTCAACAATAACGGTTTTTAAATTGAAAAATCGTTCGAGACATGCCCCTTACTTAACTGAATTAAGCAACGTACTTTTCAACAACATATGAAGTCTCCACTCTCTTGGTTACCATTCCTTCGTAAACTGATGCAACTCACAGTGTAATAATATGTGCAATTTCAACTTTTATTATTCATATCACCAGTTCTTTCGCGCTCTCTATGCCTGCAGATTTCTTGATATACAGAACAATGAATCCAGTCAGTGTGATCATGAAGATTCTTTGCTCTTTCATTGTTAACGAAACTTTTAAGATTCTTTTAGCGTGATATTGTAATATCATTTCATAGCAAATCTGCGGTACCCATCGTTTACAACTGCATATGATGTTGGGAATTCTCATCCCTCTCGTCTGCCATTCGCATTCATTTTCAAAGGCTTGTGACAGTAGATCTCTATACTATACGTTTTGTGCAAATAGTCACTAGTCCTAAGAACGTCCTTTGTACTACTCACAAATAGCGAGCGGTTAACATTGCTGACACCAGGGCTCTGCTAAACTCAACGGAGTCATGACGATCAAAAACATTTCACAGCAATAAAGAATTAAATGTCATGCTGTACAGATACTTACGAGAAGGAACGGAGCAAAGTGGAAGCAGACCATGCCTCTGCCCGCTTGTGGTCTGAAGATCAGTCTCGCACGCGGCTTGCCATGCCATTAGCAGCGCTCATATAACGTCTGTGTTATATTAAGCAAAAGGTGTTTATTTATCGTTTGGTATTTTCAAGCACATTATGAAATAAAATACAAAAACTAACACATTTAATTAACAAAAACACATTCAAATTTACAAAATCAATTTGTGTAATTTGTTGCCCTCAGGAAACCCAACTGAAAACTTCCACGATATGCTCTGCTGAGACATCCTGCAACAACGCGGTGAAAAGTTTGCCTGGCTGCTCCACAGTCGCATTTCAGAGATGAAGCCTTACCCAGAGCGTCTGCACTTTGGCCGTAACTGAAACAAATTCTGTTTGATCTTTGTGCATATTCCAATGTGACTGGAAAATCTCAATCCAGTCTCAGTGCTATGAGTCAGTTAAGGTGAACTGAGACACATGCTGTCCCCCGACTGTTTTCATTCAGGATTTTCTTGGCTGTAGCTAGTTTCTTTCTAGGACAACTGTGTGTTGGTGGATAGCGAGATGGGGGTTGCCTTGTACGCATTTAATCTTGGAAATAAGAGCTGCCTTTCGTCAAAGGTGGTATGTTGCCCAATATGGGCATCATTCTGCAGGAGCTGATCTTAGTGTACTACTGGTAATCCTCATTGTGTTGTTCAGCTGGGTGTCGAGCTTTTGTGTATGCACTGTTGAGCCACACAGGAGCATCATATCGTGCAGTAGAGTAGATTAACCCAAGTGCTGGAATGCACTGAATTTGAGCAGCCGAGTGCTAGGATGTTCCACTCATCTTATGAAGAATGTTGTTCCTAGTTCGTACCCACGCCGCGAGGTTTTACAGATGCTTGTTGCAGGACAGTAACCGGTGTAATGCAGCTCCTAGATATTTTGAGTGATGGGAACAGTGAAGTAGAGTGTCACCCAGATAGACTTGGGGCTGCCTATCCGCCGCTGCACACTTGAAAACAGTCTCGGTCTTGGTGGTGTTTGGTTTATATCTCCATGTCAGAAAGTACTGTATGTTTCCATTATTGCTATACCTGATGTTGAGGTGGTTTCCATTTCTTCAAAATCACACAGTCATCTGAAATCATAGTTTACGAGATCTAGCTTCAGGCACATCGGACATATACAGGTTAAACAGCAGTGGAGCAAGTGCGATTGTTTTTCTGCGTGGGATTTTCTTAATGAGTTTGTAGACAAGATTATTTCTCCACAGTGTGTCAGACTCTGCAAGAGAGGTGCTCTGCATCGCGGTGTAGCTTGCTATCCAGGTTTCGAGAGGGTACGTTTCTGGATGAGGTATCGAATATAATGCTTCCCTCTACTTATACCTCCCGAGGAAATCACGAATGTAAAATTAAGAGAGATTCGAGCGCGCACGGAGGCTTTCCGGCAGTCGTTCATCCCGCGAACCATACGCGAATGGAACAGGAAAGGGAGGTAATGACAGTGGCACGTAAAGTGTCCTCCGCTACACACCGTTGGGTCTCTTGCGGAGCATAAATGTGCATGTAGATGTAAATGGCACTTGATGTTTTTGTCGTATGTTCATGTCGTGAGTGGCATTATATGAATTGTGTGGCATCTTTTTGGATGAATTCAGTTTGATAAATCGTATTTTTGGAAATTGGAAATTTGTGGTAAAGACTGTGGGACCAAACTGATGAGGTCATCGGTCCCTAGGCATATGCAGTACTGAAACTAACTTACACTAACTTACGCTGAGGACAACACACACATTCAGGCCCGAGGGAGGATTCGAACCTCCGACGGGGGGGAGCCGCCAGTACAGTGACGAGACGCTTTAGACCGAACGGCTACCCTGCTTGGCATATCGGAATTTTTTTTTCAAATTTTATAGGCCACATAATTATGTGGATTACTCTTTCAAGATGCTTGTGTATTGAGGTAAGGAGGGATTGTGGAAGATAGTTTTCGCTCGCTGCTTGGTTTTCCTGGTTTAAGGATAGCGATGACGTGTTTTTAACATTCTTCCTAGTATTCTCCCTCTCATCATAATATTAGTAAATAATCCTTCCAGATATTTTTGGAATAGCTGCCACAGCTCATGAGGAATCCGGGATGAGTAGGCCTACCATCTCACCCTAGTTCCTTTCCCACTTTGACACTTCTGAGTCACATTTATAATTCTTTGGCAACCCAGTCTGGTTGGGGCAGCGAGAGTATCTGACTGTCAGTGTCTCTTGATATAAATAACGGTAGGTTCAACATAATCTACATGCCGTACTGCCATCTGATTGTTTTTTTACGCACAATGACAAGCTCTTTTGCCCTGGGGTCATTGTTCTTTCCTGTGATCCTATTGTAAAGATGTAGATTTATAAGCTCTTCCATTACAGGCTGTGAATCGTGTGGAACTCTGTATGCTTCCTCATAGACTGGCAGTTCATTCCCAGTGATAACATTTTGCTGATTTAGTGATGTAGCCGGCAATTGGTGAGAAGGATCAGATTACTAATAGTTTCTCCACCCTCTAAATGTGATACTTTCTTCCGCAGTGCAGCTACACAGTCTGATCTTCACAAAATTGAATAGACTGAAGATATCGCTATCAAACTGGCTAACAGGGTACGACATGACAGCTTTATCTCTCCAGAAGTGACCTTATCAGTGCTGACAGGCACAACTTAAATAACTGGCAGACCAGTTCCTACATTCATCCATGGTAATATCTCTGTACCTTTGATATCCCGTGAGATTAATTGAAGGGCTCTTGTGCTACGTGCTGGTCACCACCACTGACCTAAGAGTGATCTCTGAATAAGCGGTGTTTTTCTAACCGTAAACTTACGATAAAACTATGTTCCATCCAGTTGTACTCCAGACTGTTCTAAGTCAACTTTGTGTGATACGGTACTTCTGCCTGTAACTGAGCTACCGGTTCCAGAAGATGCTGAGTCGCATTGTGAGCCAGGACTTGCTTAGACATACTACGTACTTATGGTGATAAGTACACAGTTGACACAAAATAACAAGAAAGAGGAAATAAAGAAGGAATTATACGAAACATAACCAGACAGGCTTAAAAGCTTAAACGATTTAAAATCGGCTGCTACTCATTATGCTCTATGGGAGTCCCTGCTGCAGAACCATGCAGTTGTGTGCTGTCTTCCGGTTGATGTTCATCTTTACCTTCAGTTGTTCTTCTGAAGCGTTATTAGGGTGGCTTGATATGCGGAGTCATTCTCTAGTAGTGATGGATGTTGCAGCAGAGCATGGAACACCGTATTCACATTTATTTACGTTCTTCAATGCGGATTGTGTTGATCCCTGGCGAGCACAGTAAATACGGTAATATGTCGTCTCGCAACATATTGATCTTCCAACCCAGTCTTGAGTGTGATAGTGCGTGCCATGCAGACCACTGCTGCTGTCTAAATCAAGGGAATTATGGCATTATTGTCAAACAACTGGACTGCTCGGCACCGGCTGCCATCACAGAGACTATGGCAGACTGTCTCTCGCTTCCTGGCACAGGATGAAAGAGGCTTCCAGTTCAACCTCGACATATGCAGAGATGCCTGAACCCCTGTACCATTGATCGGTGAAGGTGGCTGTGTGCTGAGTTGGCCATGCATCCACGTGGTTCGAGGCCCAGTGGCGGTGATGATGGCATCTTCAATAGTACAAAGTTAACCGGCACAGTTTGGATGTCAGACTGCAGCCCAGCTAATCGGCAGTGACGGGCGTCGGCCAGACGCGCAATAGAAGCTGTGCAGGGCTGACAACTTGGAAGATGCCTCTGTTATGTGTTAGACGGAAATGTCTTAAATGGGGGCCAGTATTCAAAGCCTGGTGGTTGTCACTCGGTGCTGAACAGGGGACACTTCCTGAACATTGGACAATGACTAATGGCAATCCAGCAGCACGAAAGGGCCAGCTGCTGCTACACTGCGGCTGGTGAAGACAGTAGCGAATGTGGTGGATCCGGAAATTTTGTGTTCCTATGAGACCAAACTGCTGAGGTCATCGGTCCCTAGGTTTACACATTACTTGATCTAACTTAAACTAACTTACACAAAGGACAACACACACACACACACACACACACACATGCCTGAGGGATGACTCGAATCTCCGACGGGGGGAGCGGAGTGAACCGTGGCAAGACGCCCGTAGACCACGCGGCTACCCCGTACGGCATGGATAAGGTTTATGGCTCTTCCTGTCGTTTGGACCACTACAGCGTGAACTTTAATGAAGCTTCGGGGTTATGGATATTATCTAACGGAATTAGAACTTCTGTTTGGAAGTATTCAGTGGACTGCTGTGTTAAAAAGGACTACACTGATAGGTATTTAAAGTTACCCGTTCGCATGGCAAATAAATTTACTAAAATGAGTCCTTCGCTTTGAAGCGGAACACACCTAGACGACAAGTTCTCTAGTTAGTATTCTGTTCTGACAAGCAGCTGTAGCGTCAGGAAGATTATTGATAAGTTCACTACATGGCCCTTGAAACGAGTTGACAAACGCAGCGCTAAGGGAAAAGCGTAAAGTGATGATTTGCCTCTAGAAGAGCTTGCGCCTGATAATCTTTAGACTAAGGTGAAATTACTGCAGTAACATAGTGTTAGAGGTGCTAATTAGATGCGAGCACTACATGATTTAATTTGCTGTGGATGAACACCTGATAAGACATATTGGAATCCTCAGTGTCCCATAGGGATAAAGAACATCTACATTAACCCTCTGTTAGTGTGACATGATCTCAGAGACCGACTCCTTCAATTTTCAACATTCTTTTTTCTTACCAATGGCGTGAACACGTTGATCTGCCAAGTACCCTTCTCATTCACGTTGCTCTACGCATCACGGTTTATTCAGCTGAGTAGCGGTTGTTACAAAGGGAGATTCAGCTGCCCCTAGCGATTTCATTTTATGTTATTTTGCGCGTAATGTTCGAATAAGTCAACCAATGTTTACATATCGACAGGTATTTACTACACTACCTCAATGTTATACCTCGCCTTCAGAAACCACGCGCGCGATTTTTATACTCTCTCCGTTCGCTACGTGCAAACTATTAGCCCTACATATATATAAATGAACAGAATCCTTTTGCTGGAAGTTTAATGTAGTTAAATTACGTACTGAGATACGTTTGCCCTACTTACCAAAGTGATCCTCAATTGCACCATGGCCCTCAGGCTCACCCTTCCCCAACCAGGATTGTTCGTGGCATTCCCTTCTACCATAGCACAAAAATTTACAACGACACATCTATTCCCGTTATTCGACCTATTTTGATCCCTTTTGATTGCACTATTACACCACCATCATAGTCGCCTATTATTAATTTAAATGTATCCGTGAGCTTAGTGACAGGAAAACGATTTTTGTCGATATCGCGCTAAAACTAATAACACTGACAGTTCGATCAAGACTTAAATCTTCCGAGTAGTTTTGTAGTAAGAAGGCCTGAGAAATACAAAGGTAGAACTCTTCCCTTTATAATGTTAAAATCCACAAAACTGTTAGGTAAAACACACATCAACGTCAGTTTCACAATTTTGACATGGTAAGGCCAGTCAATGAAGACAAAACAATGTCGACTGTGGGAAATAATTTGTTTATCTGAAAATTTCTGTACTGTGGTAGGACTCAGTGCTGTGAACAGCACAATAGAAACCCTGATTGTTAGTGGCAGAGTGTGCGTTCAGGGGTGCGTTCAAAGGCAATTTTCTACGCTGTTTTTGAATAAGTCGACAATACTGCTTCTAGCAAATACGTATCCCAGTATAAAATTTAACTATAATAAATTTCCTATAAGAAGGTACTGTTGATGTTTTTCTGCAGGATTAAGAGTTTGCGCACAGCGATCAAGGGAACCTGAAAATCTCGCACATCGTTTTTGAAGGCAAGATGTAACATTCGGGTTGCATCAGACAACATCGATAGGGGCACTTGAATAGCCCTCTATAGTGACCACGGCATTATTCGTTCTCTACGGCGGACCTCATTGACTTCGCAGTTCTAAAACGGTGTTGGCTATTAGTTAAAAGGTTTGCTAAGGATTTGTGTGCTTTTATATAGTCGTAATTTTCTTAAATTTATTACACAGACTAACGTACGTTGCGTGTAAATGTGTAAAGGAATTGTTTGAATGTCATTAGTTTCTAGATTACGTGATCGCTTGTGATATCTATTGATTATTTGACAAAAGAGTTGCATAATAATAGTTTAATGTTTATTGACTGCCATGTTTACCAATAAACATACCCCAAAAACTAAACTGCGTCCGAAGAGGCCTTGAAGATAAAAAGATACCAACCGACCGCCGTGTCATTCGCAGTCCACAGGTGTCACTGGATCTATCGATCGGTGTCAGCTTTCGCGACCGAAGCCGCTACTTCCCCCTCAAGTAGCTCCTCAGCTGGCCTCACAAGGGCTGAGTGCACCCCGCCTGCCAACAGAGCTCGGCAGACCGGACGGTAGCCAAGCCCGACATCGCTTAAGTACGGTAAATATTGGGAACTAGTGTTACCACTGCAGGTACATCGTTCGCATAGACAGTCCGTAAGATAAAGAAAAATGTCTGAAAAGCAGTCACATTCTAGTTCTTAATTGTAATACTAATAAAAATTACCTTTATTCAGCTGTTTATGGTTCTGGCCTGAGAGACCGGCCACATCAAACTTGGAACATTCACCGTAATGGCGAAGTGCTGATACGATTACCTAGTCTTCTGAGACCCATTTCTTACGTAAAAAGTTCTCTGTTTACTTGCTGCGGGAAGCTGGGATAAAAGAATGGGAAAGCTTAGAACTGTATTCAAATTTGACGCCACCAAGTACTTTTCCTACATTTAGACTCAGTACCTGCGCTGATATTATGCTAAAGATACGTCTAATTTTCGTAAACTTCTTTTTGTATCGACATTTTGTTGGGTCTTTGCAAATGGCAGCATCGGCTGCGTGATTATTTCATCGCGTTAAATATTTTCGTGCGATAGGCCTCACCATCGAGAACCAAAACCCATGGATTGATAAGATAAATATTTTATGTTCCCCTCAGTGAGTCCCATTTCAAAGCCGTTTAAAAAAGTAACGTAACAGTAACTAAATCTATGGGTTTAAAGAAATTTTCTTTTCTTTCAGAATTTCAGATAAGAATGTCAATCGGTGGTATCGACATGAAAGTTGCCTGAAAGGGATATTCGAACCTGGGCGATAAGCCTTTCAACCAGTGTATCGGGTGAAAATGGCAGACTATTTACAACAACTACTCGCAATGTTTGACAAAATAGCATACGCATGAGCGCATGCCTAGGACGCGATAAAGCCCTTAATCACTAAACACGAGCCACATGCGCGTACTTTATAACAACACTTGTCAAGGTCATCAGACCCCAAGAACGTAGAACTACTTAAACCTAACTAACCTACGGGCATCACACACATCCATGCCCGAGGCAGGATTCGAACCTGCGACAGTAGCGGTCACGTGGTTCCAGACTGTAGCGCCTAGAACCACTCGGCTTCTCCGGCCGGCCTGCTGTTTTTACTAACACATAAAAATGTTATTTTCAGTATCTGAACGCGCCACTCTTCGGACTATTCATTGTTTTACTGATGTAATGGAGAACCATTAACTGACGTAAGCACTATTAAGATAATTAGGTTGATAAGCCACTCGTTTCCTATTTACATTTATTTTCGAGTACATCGGATGTAGGTATATCCTAAACATAAATTATAGCCCTAAATATTTCCAATGCTTGTAAGAAACTTGATCAACTAATTCTGGCGATGCTTCAAAGAAACTTGATCAACCTAAAAAGTCAAAAGGGCGTTCAAGCCACTGTCCAGCCGTCTCCTCTAAAGCTTCTTCGATGTTTTGTGTATTGCAGTACATTACTTGTGCTAAAGCACACTGTTAACAACTGCAGGTGGAGAAATAGTATGACAGACTTCAGCTTATTTTTCCATAAAAATTATATCCGATATTAGGAATACTGAAGTCAGTAAATTAAAATTCTTCAAGTTGTGTTGGAGATTATTATGAATTAATGTTACATTGAGGATATATGTATTCATTAAATTATCTTGCACGCATTTGTTTAAAAGTTGGGAGCATTAACCACAGCCTCACAGTAAATATTTTATAGTAAGGAGAAATTGGTAGTGACCAGTCCCGGTTCATGTTTCTAAACATTGTCAAACTACAATGCAAGTAATAAAAATGATGTACCGTACACTACCTTCTACAGAATACTACTCACACACAAAAAAATTTAAAATAATAGCTACAAATTCTTGACATATCCACCGAAAAATGTCAGATGGCTCGGAATAGTAGTTTCAAAGGGACAGTATTGTTCCTTATACGCCATATATAGCACGTAAATGAAAAATAACTTTTGATTTACCGATCTTTAAATAACTAGCCTGTAACAATGTAAATATTCTATTTTAATAAGTGTTGCATCATCGGCACATTCTGCATTATTGCTATTGTTGGGAATATGATCATTAGAACTTGTGAGAAAATAATTAAGATTCAACCATAACAATCACTGATTACATATTACCTATGCTGTAATGTTCTACTATCTAGACGCATCACAGTTATTTCTTAAAAAGATATATGGCTGTGCGGGACAGTGGAATTTGTATTGACGTCAATCTTTTTGTTATGAAAATGCGAGAGTCTGGACGGGTTGCAAGGTCCTCCAAGTGTACCTCACTACGTTTTTTCAAATGTATATATACATCAGGACACTAAGAGTTATTACTCGTGGTTCCAGAAATTACCCGTCGAAGTTTTCTCTGCATCTCCCGAAAAGTTATCTGAAAACTAAATAACTACTGCAAACCAGCATTTGCCTGTTCTACATCATTCTGGACTATCAGTTACTACAAAGAGCCCTTTCTTCCTCGGTACGCGCTGTATATATAGCTCCCTTCTTCCCTCTCAAACAACAGACCTAGCCAGAAAAAGCCAAGGGGTTTCGCTTTGCCAGGAGTATAGATTGTAAAATGGCTGGAACGGTGAAAATGCGTAAAATTTCGCTTGATATGGCCCCAGTATTTCAGATGCTCCTTCCTACATACTTAGCGAAAGACTAGGGGCTTTGGATGGCATCAACAGAGTAAAATATGGTTTCATATCATTTCAGCGTGAGAGTTATAGCCGTTCCCCGTCGTTCCACAGTCTACGTGCTATGGAGACAGTAAAATTCTCTTTAGTAGCTGAGCGCTCCCAGTTCGTAAATTTTACTGAACGTCATTCAAGATTTTACCTTTCGTATATAATTAAACGTCGTTGAATACGACGGATGTCATTGGCTGAACTGAAATTAGGAAATTTATTGAGATTCCAGGGTGTAACCCCCACACGTGTGGTAGTAACTTGCTCTTTCCTGCGGGTTTTGATTACTCGTTATAATTTATTGTATTTAAGCTGTTCAAACTTTGAGTTTCTTTTAATGTATCCCTCGTGTGACGAAAACCATCGGTTCAAGTGATATCCCAGACTTTGACGAGGTGCCTAAGGCGTTCCCCCCTCTATTCAATAGCTGCTGTCTTCCTGGTAGTATTTGTTTTGGCAGTTCCGTTTATGATAACATAAATGTAAAGTACATATAGGAATTTTACGTTATTTCACTGCTACAAATACCAGCAATATATTTTAATCGTTAGTTAACAATCGGAATATGCAGCAAAACCAGTGTGTTCAGTTTATCAGAAAGATTGGTTCAGTACGATTTCTTATACGCGAATAGTCTAATAGTACTCATAAGTTGTTTTTTAAAATGGCTGTGAGCACTATGCGACTTATCTTCTGTGGTCATCAGTCGCCGAGAACTTAGAACTACTTAAACCTAAGGACATCACACACATCCATGCCCGAGGCAGGATTCGAACCAGCGACCGTAGCGGTCGCTCGATTCCAGACTGTAGCTCCTAGAACCGCACGGCCACTTCGGCCGGCTAAGTTGTTGTTGAAAATATTTTCAGAAATGCACTAAGTCTGCTCTTCAGTAATCCACTGGTCCTTCGGTAGTTTCATCTTGGAGTTTTATGATCTGCAAAATTCTTTTACTTCCGTTTCCTTCTTACGTGTTCTTTGAATTCGATAAGCGAAGCAAATTCCTATTTGACAAGGACTGAGAACGGGATGAGTTCTATCTAAGGGAATCATGAAAAGCTACTGGACGCGAAGGTGGGATTTCCAAATTATGTTTGGGCCCTTTTTCTAGCTTAACAAAGCAAATTATAACCCAGTTGCACATTTCATTGAAATACTTTCATAGAATATGATCCGGCAAATCCTCAATAGTTTTTAAATACAATTTATAGATGAAGTGCAATATTCATCAGTATACTGCCATTCAGGTTCTTCAAGTCCACAGGTTGTGACTGAAATTTCAGGTGTCATCAATTAATGTTTCCTCAGATAGACGATTTATTTCGTCCATCGTATTAGATTTCCTCCTGACACTGACGACTGTCACATACATCTCATAGCTATTAAATCCACAATACTACCCCCATTTTGCAATTTTTGGTGTCTTACAGATAGAGAAGACAAATTACTCAAGAGATTTCATTTCTTAAAATGTAGCATATACTTCTGCTGAAGCATTTGAAGTGTTTCAAAGTTACCAAATAAACATAGGTATAAAAGTTTTAGTTTTTAATAAAATTTTCACTTATATGTGACAGAATTACACACATCCATTAACCATGTTAGATTGTGCTTCTAAAAACTATGAATGAACACACCGATGACATACTTCGTGAAATATAGAAATGACTCTCGAGATACCGTTTCGCTACGATAGAAGAACGAATACTGATCAGATTTATAAACTTTATAGCGCCATTAATCGGTTCGAAAACGTAATACCTTGAACCAAATTCTGAAACGTAATAAACGGGTGAGAAGTTAAAGTGCCGAAATGTTTTCATGGCCCCTTCCCTTCCCGTATCATCTTTTTGAAACAAATATTCCACAACGACTAGCTGTCGGATGCCTCTACATCAGGAACAATGACTACGTGAAAACCTGAACTGCAAATGTGCTTCCTAATTGCTTCACGGCGCCATGGTAACTACATTCGTGGTGTCTGTTCTTTCGGACACCTCCGAAATGACAGACATCGTTTTCATCTAGCAGTCTTTATGAATTATGCTACAGAGGAATAACAGACATTGGCTGCGAGTGGGCATTGATTGAAATCAATGAAATAATTGAAACCTTCTGCCGGGTCGGGATTCGACACCGCGTTGGCTTCTTACTGGGTATATGCTATGACCACTGCGCTATCCGAACGTATGCGGTCATTGCAACTGCACAAACTACTCTAGAACGCCTCCCGTCACATCAAAATTCTTACCTTATCCACACACTACTAATGTAGCGTCCTTGCTATGATCCTCATTACGTGCGGCATTTTGCCGATTCCCGTAAGAGTTCGACTCTAGTGCGCATCTTATACAATGTCCGTCTGGATTAGTGGTCACAGGATCTGCGTAATAAGCAAGGCACAGGTGTTCGAATCCAGTTCCATAAGAAATTTGTCCAGCACAAATTTCCGACTTTCCCGATTGATTTTAATCAGTACCCGTTAGAATCCAATGACTACAATGCATAATTTAGCGTATTAACGAAATTATGCACTTACCAAAGAGTCTTTGGAAGTTGGTACGCCTTTCTTCGTTACACTAGGCTTTGCAAAGTGACTGGGGAAGGATTCTGTACAGTAAAGTGTACGTGGGGGAAGGGATCAGATGAAGACTGAACCTCGTCAACGTGAAATACAAACTGTGCTTTCACCACGTGGGATTCAATGTATTAGCACTAGGACTTGCTTCACTTTTACACCGTGTTGCGATTATCACTAGCCAAACTTTCCAATATGATTGTTCACGAATTGCGTTTTTTAAATTTTCAAATATAGTTGTCTGATGGATACATACTGAAGCGCACTGTATAAACACTGATTATCATTCTACACGCTAATTTTAATAAAGTTTATAGTAGTACTACAGACTTCAACAAGTGAAATTTTTGCTGAAGCAAAGCTACCTGATCTCGGAAGAAAGGAGACTAGGTACTTGCAGAAGTAAAGCTATGAGGAGGGGTCGAGAGTCGTGCTTCGGTCGTTCAATTGGTAGAGCAGTTGCCCGCGGAGGGCACACAGTCATAATGAGTCAGGAAGTTTCATATCAGCGCACATTCCACTGAAAAGTGAAAATTTGATTCTGGCTACCTGATACTGTCATCGTTATGCCAAGAGCAAAATTTAACATACAAATAATGAGAAAGTGACTGACGGTAAAAAGTAATCACCATTCCCGTTAATAGATATATCCCACTGTAAGACAAGACGGTCGGCTCCGTCATGGAAAAATGCATAGAAATGGCTACGGAACCAGGTTGTACCCAGTCTTGCGTGCACCTCTTCCGTTGAAGCAAATGGGCGGCCACGAATAAGGGCTCTAAAATCTGGAAATCAAATGAGGAAAGCTCGGGATTCTACGCAGGATGTATAACGGCTTCTGCACCATTGTGGATACAACCTGGGCAACGTGTAGGCGGGCATCATCGTACAACAGAATTATGTCCTGTATCGTCATTTTTTGACGTCTGGACTACGCTGCAGAACTTTCGCTGGTAAGAACGCTTCCTCCATACACTGCCAGTCTCTCCACATGCAATTTCCGTATTTTTGGAGCCTTGGAGGAAGACTTTCGTGGCCTTTGAAAAGAGGTGCTTGCCTGGGTATCATCGTGACTCCGTAGACAACTGCAAACATTTTTCCATGAAAGCATGGACTTTTTTAAGAAATTCAACTGAAAAACAGTCTTTAAGGCATACAATAATTTATTTTAATTTTAAAATATGACTAGTTTCAGTCTGCGTGAAGTCAACATCGGACCAGTTACTCCATGTCGACTGTTGGAGTCAGTGGCACCTATCAGGGACACTCTTGGAAGGCATGAAGATCAAATAAGCACACAGACAAAAACTGGTCAGCTTTTAAAACTATAATAATTTTTTGTATGGTAAGAAAATTTTAAAATTTTTCGTAGTGCTTTCCGACCACTGTTGTTTTCACGAACGGTATTTCAACAATTTTAATCGACTATTTACATATAGCTGGTGACAAATGTAGCGAGAAGTTTTCCATAGAGCTGTGGAGTTGGTAACGAGACCTTTCATTATTCCTATACATGTTTGGAAAGAGCTTCAGCCTATATCTCATAAATTAGAAGCGAGCAAATATTGAGTTTCCTGATGACGCGGACTTACTAAGGCTACAGACGCGTAGTAAGGTGTTTCGTAGACAGCATATGGGGCTATGTAACAGAACTATTCTACGTTTGGTGGATATAATACCTACCTCAATCACCCGTTTTACTTGTGTTAAACATCACTCAAGACTAAATTTATGATTTGACTGCTTATAGTCGCAGAATTTCGGTTAAGACGTTGTCGCGATTTCTCCACCTAATAAGTCTGGTGCGAAGAACTTAAGGACTTGCCAAGTAACATAGTTACATGAAATTTAAACCATACACAGAAAGAACTGCTGCAGCATAATACACAAATTACCTAAAAGAAATAAAGAAATACACAGTCGCCTGAGCAGAAATGACATTTTATTCAGAGATAATAATTGCAATGAAGTCACCGTGATTTGTGACAGTCGCATGGATGTTACAAAGGCGGGACATGACCAGTAATACGGTGCGTGATCATCCGGGCGGCAAAGCATTCTCTGTAACTTGTTTACATGATGACCACAAACTGGTAAAGAGTTGTCGTGGAGGGCGTTCCATTCCTCCGCCAGCGTACTTGACAATTTCTGAATGGTCGTTGGTGCATGTTAGACGTGCCGCAGTATCTTTCCTAGGTAGATTCAATAGCTCGATGGGATTGAAGATGTGCGATTCACCTAATATCCACTTGTCCTAAGAGTTCCTCCAGCTGCGCAGTTCGATGCGGTGGCGTTATCAACCAGAAAAATGAAGTCGGGGTTGAATCCACTCCTGAAAAGATCCCAACCGGAGAAGGTTTACAATATCTCACAAGGGGACCCTCCATACTGTAAATGACGGATTTTGATGCACTTCAAGTATGATATAGTGGCACCTACCCTGAATACCTGGCTACACGATTTTTTAGCGACGGGCTTTGGTTTTTGAGAAAATCGATTTTGAAGTTCATTTTGTGCTTTGTATACTCGTAACATTACATATATTCCGAGCAACTAAGCGTAGCGCGGCGGTAAAGGTTCTAGGATATCGCGCTGGAGGTGCCCTGTTCCAATCCTGCTCCCATGTCTTTTTATGTACGCAATAACCGTCCGGAAAATTTGGTCCTAACTTTCAAAAACTGGTAGACGAATTAACGGGGAAATACAGATATGTAGTCGTGTACTGCACGAAATCCGTGAAGTTTACGAAACTGCAGTACGAAGAATTTTTTATTTCTGTAGTTCTTCCGTACGTCGAACAGAAATTTTTTTGTACATTATCGATTCGTGGGGAGGGCAAACCGATTCCGCTCTGTACGATCATCTATTCACTGATGAAAGGAAAATGAGCACATGCGCCTTAAAAGAGTTCCCACCAATGTGCACTTCTTATTGCCAGTCATGCGATGTTTATTTTTACCGACAGGTGGAAATTTTCGTGAAAATTACTTATAATGCACCCGACTTGATGAAAGACAATAGAGAGATCGCGTCTAGGGAACATTCGATAAAATTACATTCGCTAATTATACATCAATTCAGCTCAATTTATTTTGAAAGCATGGTTAGCATCGAAATTAGCGGATGACAGAGAAATCATTCTGAAGGCAAAAGAATTGTTTCCAGGTATCGCTCATGAAGAAACCAGGCGCCTGCAAGACGGCTGCTTTCATAAAAAGCGCCTGCTGCTGCAAAAACTTGTGCTTCTGTTGTTTCTATGATAAGTATCACCCACAATATTCTCCTGTCACATCAAGCAATATGGAAGATGAAAAATAAGATTTTGCAATATTGTATGACAGAAAAAATTAGTAACTGAAAATATCTTTATAATTACGCACACCTTACATTCTTTGGTGATATTATTTGAAATAAAATTGAAAAATTCGGTCTATTTTGAAAAGAAAGTACACGAGCAGGATTCGAACACAATACCTCCAGCGCAGTAGCCATGAACTTTTACCGCTGCGCTACGTTGACTTGCTCGAAATGCAGGTAATATACAAAGCACGCAATGAACTTCAAAATCGATTTTCTCAGAAACCAAGGACCGTCGCTAAAAAACCAGATAGCGAAGTACTCAGGCTAAGCGCCTCTGCAACGTATTAGAATCGCATCAAAATCCGTGATTTACAGTATGGAAGGTCCCCCTGTCATTAACACCCAACGGTGAGGATACCATTCTTCACGACGTGTCCCCAACTCTTGCCATATGAGGGTGAGTAATACACCTAGGGACTTTGTCGAATATGACCCTTTTTGTGGTCCAGGTGTTATAGTGTGAGGAGTCATAATATCGCAAGGGCGAACTGATCTCCAAATCTGTGAACACTACACACTCACTGGTCAACGTTATTGTGACACTGTACTCCTCCCTCCCCTACTCCTTCCCCTAGGGGAAGGAGTAGAAGAAAAAGATACAGGAGAATATGGGCTTGGGACAAGGAATGAAAGAGGAGAAAGACTAATTGACTTCTGTAACAAGTTTCAGCTAGTAATAGCGAATACCTTGTTCAAGAATCACAAGAGGAGGATGTATACTAGGAAAAGGCCGGGAGATACGGGAAGATTTCAATTAGATTACATCATGGTCAGACAGAGATTCCGAAATCAGATACTGGATTGTAAGGCGTACCCAGGAGCAGATATAGACTCAGATCACAATATAGTAGAGATGAAGAGTAGGCTGAAGATCAAGACATCAGTCAGGAAGAATCAATACGCAAAGAAGTGGGATACGGAAGTTCTAAGGAATGACGAGATACATTTGAAGTTCTCTAAGGCTATAGATACAGCAATAAGGAATAGCGCAGTAGGCAGCACAGTTGAAGAGGAATGGACATCTCTAAAAAGGGCCATCACAGAAGTTGGGAAGGAAAACATAGGTACAAAGAAGGTAGCTGCAAAGAAACCATGGGTAACAGAAGAAATACTTCAGTTGATTGATGAAAGGAGGAGGTACAAACATGTTCCGGGAAAATCAGGAATACAGAAACACAAGTCGCTGAGGAATGAAATAAATAGCAAGTACTGGGAAGCTAAGACGAACTGGCTGCAGGAAAAATGTGAAGACATTGAAAAAGATATGATTGTCGGAAGGACAGACTCAGCATACAGGAAAGTCAAAACAACCTTTGCTGACATTAAAAACAACGGTGGTAACATTAAGAGTGCAACGGGAATTCCACTGTTAAATGCAGAGGAGAGAGCAGATAGGTGGAAAGAATACATTGAAAGCCTCTATGAGGGTGAAGATTTGTCTGATGTGATAGAAGAAGAAACAAGAGTCGATTTATAAGAGATCGGGGATCCAGTATTAGAACCGGAATTTGAAACAGGTTTGGATGACTTACGGTTAAGTAAGACAGAATGGATAGATAACATTCCATCAGAATTTCTCAAATCATTAGGGGAAGTGGCAACAATACGACTATTCACATTGGTGTGTAGAATATATGAGTCTGGCGACATACCATCTGACTTTCGGAAAAGCATCATCCACACAATTCCGAAGACGGCAAGAGCTGACAAGTGCGAGAATCATCGCACAATCACCTTAATAGCTCATGCATCGAAGCTGCTTACAAGAATAATATACAGAAGAATGGAAAAGAAAATTGAGGATGCGCTAGGTGACGATCAGTTTGGCTTTAGGAAAAGTAAAGGCACGAGAGAGGCAATTCTGACGTTACGGCTAATAATGGAAGCAAGGCCAAAGAAAAATCAAGACACTTCATGGTATTTGTCGACCTGGAAAAAGCATTCGACAATATAAAATGGTGCAAGCTGTTCGAGGTTCTGAAGAAAGTAGGGGTAAGCTATAGTGAGAGACAGGTCATATACAATATGTACAACAACCAAGAGGGAATAATAAGAGCGGACGATCAAAAACGTAGTGCTCGTATTAAGAAGGGTGTAAGACAAGGCTGTAGCCTTTCGCCCCCACTCTTGAATCTGTACATCGAGGAAGCAATGATGGAAATAAAAGAAAAGTTCAGGAGTGGAATTAAAATACAAGGTGGAAGGATATCAATGATACGATTCACTGATGACATTGCTATCCTGAGTGAAAGTGAAGAAGAATTAAATGATCTGCTGAACTGAATGAACAGTCAATGAGTATGGTTTGAGAGTAAATCGGAGAAAGACGAAGGTAATGAGAAGTAGTAGAAATGAGAACAGCGAGAAACTTAACATCAGGATTGATGGTCACGAAGTCAATGAAGTTAAAGAATTCTGCTACCTAGGCAGTAAAATAACCAATGACGGACGGAGCAAGCAGGACATCAAAAGCAGACCCGCTATGGAAAAAAGGCATTTCTGGCCAAGAGAAGTCTACTTATATCAAATACCGGCCTTAACTTGAGGAAGAAATTTCTGAGGATGTACTTCTGGAGTACAGCATTGTATGGTAGTGAAACATGGACTGTGGGATAACCGGAACGGAAGAGAATCGAAGCATTTGAGATGTGGTGCTATAGACGAATGTTGAAAATTAGGTGGACTGATAAGGTAAGGAATGAGGAGATTCTACGCAGAATCGGAGAGGAAATGAGTATGTGGAAAACACTGATAAGGAGAAGGGACAGGATGGTAGTACATCTGCTAAGACATGAGGGAATGACTTGCATGGTACTAGAGGGAGCTGTAGAGGTCAAAAACTGTAGAGGAAGACAGAGATTGGAATATGTCAAGCAAATAATTCAGGACGCAGGTTACAAGTGCTACTCTGAGATGAAGAGGTTAGCACAGGTGAGGAATTCGTGGCGGGCCGCATCAAACCAGTCAGTAGACAGATGACCAAAAAAAAAAAAAAAAAAAAAAAAAAACAAACTGCTTCCTCCAGTGCGTCTCTGCAGTAGTGCATTCTGCCGTGTCTTCTCCTTTGTGGATGACAGTGCGTCACGGCACCAAACAGCACAGCACTAAGAACTTTGCTTTTCTCATTACCACATAAGTTTGTCGTCGTACGAGTCTACTGTACATAGGACAGACGGAGAACAAGGCACGTCTGTTGCGCGTAAACACACGTCCATCGAAAATGATTCTGTCAGTAAATTCAGTTCAAAGTTAAGATTTTTCAGTTAATTACTGTCATACATTTAGTTAATGCAGATATCGAGTCAGATTAGCGTTCAAATTACATACATTTAAACGATTATCTGTGAGAGTCTCTTTAATTTAGGGCATTTATTTACAAGGATTATCCTAGACACAGATTTCTGCTAGTAACTTTTTCCAAGCAATATGTTTCAAGAATTCAATTTAAAACACTAATAAGAAACCGCAGCAAGAATATACCGTAATTTAATCTCAATATACGGGCAAAACAAAGCCAATTCTAAAACTCAAAGTAGTTCAAACTTGTTGAGTACATGAGAACGTTCCTGCCTAGAACATCCGATAGGTGCCACGATAAGACTCCACCAATACAGAGTTGGATCGTAAAGATGGATTTACTAGTCTGTCTTCTTGTGGAGCATATTTCTGCAGCCTATGGTGGCTTCACCCATTCAATTTTCGTGTTGCGAAAATGTTGCAAATTGGAAAGGAAAACAGAACACAAGTAACAAAAATGTGTCCTAATACTAGACTAGATAACAACAGTTTGTCGTAATAGAGAAGATTCTCACTAATTCTCAATATAATCAAGGCGAACAGCAAAACTTTCAGAGCTTTTGTATGATTGCGATTGGTCCAAACGTCTGACTAAGGTTACCAATTCATAATTCCATAATTTCCTATATGTTAGTAGTGACAAGTAGCAGTCAGAGTGATCACCTGACCTGTACATGAAACGTTCTGTGAGAAGCTTACTCGTGGACTAATTTGGTAATACGGCATGATACGATAAATATCCTAAAATACTTCATTGCACAATTAACTTTTCAGAACAAAACGTTGACAAGGACTTATTACACCTAATCATAGCGTGTAGGCTTTCACGTCCGGCGGCTTCAGTAATTAAAACTTTCGGGCCAAGAGGCTGTGGTCCAATATTAGAAATACTTCTCCCTGACGTTTCGTTGCCAGCTGCGAGCAACATTATCTGAGGTGAGTCTACGACTGGCTGCTAGGCTGTGGAGGTCCTGTTTATATAGAGCGCGTAGAGGGCGCCACCACTCGACACATGACAAGTGGTGGTGCCCTATACGCGCACAGTTATGTTGTTGCAGGTACACCGTAGAGTCTCATGACATAATGTGTACCATTTAGATGTTATATTTTTCCTGTAGCAAGTAGTAATTTCGTATCCACGAGGACAAAAGATGTCTAGTGGACCTCCTGTACAACTGAGTACTTCAGGAACTGAACTAATTAATTTAGTGACGTTAAAAAATAATAATTTCATGAACATACATCACATAAAGTTTTTGTTGTGAGAAACAACTTTACCATTAAAAATGTAAGTAAATGTTATACATTCGCCAATTATTTTTATAATTTCACGTAGTCGGAAAAAAGTCGTACTTTTAAACCTCAAATCTCATCCTCAGTGTCTGCATGTAGCAAATGTAGTTCAATTATATATTTTTAAATGTTGTTTCTACATCAAGAGAAAGAGTCTCGTGTGAGTTAAACCACTTAAATTAAAATTCAATACATTTCACTATGATTTTGCCATTTAGCTAGCAGTAACGTTATTATATCATTGAATTAATAACTGGTTACTCAATCACAGATGTTAAAAGAAGGAAAAAAGAATTCAGCCTTAGGGACTGTTGCTTTTGAACTGGAAGTATTTGTGCTATCGGCGATTCATGTCGGTACAATATGCAACCAGGCGCCTGGCTGGATATTATATGCACGTAAATCGCCAATTTAAATCACTGGTTGAGTTCACCATCAACAGTGGATGTAATGTATTTCTGCTGTTGCCTGTACCAGGCTTTTAACATTTTCTTAGACTTTTAGCCATATCAACGAGTAAACAAATTTCATACCACTGATTATTGATTAAGTAAATACATAACTAATTGCCAGTAATTAGTGAGTCGACATTTAGCTAACCAGTAATACTCAGACGTGAACTTGTGAAGCATCAACTCTATAATACACAGCAAACAGTAAGGACAGTTTGTTTTAATTGTTGTTCTGAGTAACGTTAGTTCACTTCATTCCAGTATATAATTCGACA
This sequence comes from Schistocerca gregaria, assembly GCF_023897955.1. Taxonomy (NCBI): domain Eukaryota; kingdom Metazoa; phylum Arthropoda; class Insecta; order Orthoptera; family Acrididae; genus Schistocerca; species Schistocerca gregaria. Next base: position 431,790,167 of record NC_064926.1, read on the forward strand.
CCGCGAAACAACGTGTCGGAGCTGGGCTAAAACGTCACATGGTGAAACACACAAGAAGTATGTTAAAAATCTCTTTAACGGATGTTGTTGATCGTTTAGTTACATGGTTAATTTTACGTGTTAAATGTTACCCAGGAGTATAAAATTTTTTTTTTATGTTTGTAGCAGCATGTCTTTAACACGAATCGTATCTCATAGTAATTGAAACAATCCAAAGACACCATTCTCTTTAACCTGGGAAATTTAATAATTCTTTCGGTACCTGCAACAGTAACACGAATCTAAAAAACGAGCTTAAATAAAAGGTCCATATTTTTAAAGTTTTGTTGCAACAGCTCTTTCACACTGAAAGCGCCACACTCTCCCTTTCCACCCTGAAATGAATTATAGCACCATTAAGCATCGGCGACTGAGTTTTATACGAGATGATTTAGAGGGTTAAAGCGTGAGTAATAATCCATTAAATCAGTGAACTAACGCATGGAAATTACCTACATGTCGTTCTAAACGAATGTTAATTAACTTAGCGTAAAGAATTCGTTTCGACCAAAGCGCGTTACTAATTGAACTGTCACGTTAGGCTATCAATTACTGGAGAGTTAACGACCACACTAAAATATCAGTGGAAAAGATCCATGAATACTTAAGAAGAGATAGTGTAAGGAGTATAGTAGCAAGGTGACACAGAAAGTAGTGTTATCCTTCGCAGTACTGCTTTCACTTACGTTTTTCCATGTTGTGACATTAATAACACGTGTAAATGTACAAATAATTCAAAAACATATTGCCTAGGATAGTAGGGGAGGGAATAGGAAATATCTGAGTTCCAGAAAAGACGTTAACTGCGAATTTCACTGACACGGAGAAACTAAAAGCTTCTTGGTTTTCACGTCGCACCATTTCACTTAAGTCTTACACATGATCACGATAGCTGACACAGCTGTCTAAATTTCGAGTAATTTATTCGATGAAAAGTAATACATCGTCGTGATCACGTGCTGTAGTATACTGAGGTTTCCCGTTCTGATCGCCGGCCGTGGTGGCCGAGCGGTTCTATGAGCTGCAGTCAGGAACCGCGCAACCGCTACGGTTGCAGGTTCGAATCCTGCTTCGGGCATGGATGTGTTTGATGTCCTTAGGTTAGTTAGGTTTACGTAGTTCTAAGTTCTAGGAGACTGATGACCTCAGAAGCCAAGTCCCATAGTGCTTAGAGCCATTTGAACCGTTTGAAACGTTCAGACCGTAATGCAAGTTATCTTCTGATCTACATCTGCAAGGCTCGTCTTGTGAGTAGGCTGAGAGTTCGCAGGCAACTTGTAAGCGTTAGGGAGAATTTCGAGGCGTTTTGGAAAGACACACAACCGTTCTACTATAGTGAAATCAAAAACGTTCAGTATAATTTTCAAAGTTGGTTTGTAATCAACGATATTAAATAAACCCGGCACCTTTATCGTAAGCTTTTTCGGCAATGTCTACACAGTGTTTGCTCTCTGACATTTGTATTCCGACTCATAGTCGTCTAATCGTCAACTGAAGGCCAGAGCCAGATCGAAAAGAGTAGCACACTCGTCACCATCCAGCCTCCCATTCAGTTTTGAGGCCATCGAGAAACTTATTTTCGCCGTTATCATGGGAATGTTTGGGATGTCGGCACACAGCATACGATGGGTGCTCAGTTGCTGTTGTAGGCACTGGTATTAGCCGTCCACAATATTATTACACCTCGGAATGAGGGTGCTTCGATCCGCTTACCGTTAAGTCAGAGCGCTGCCTGACTTGACATATGCATAACTGACCTGAAAACATTGACAATATGATGCTTTTTATTTAGTCATCGCTCTACTTGTTTTCCGTATTGTCTCCGCTTCTTTCCAATAACGGCGAAGAGCAATAATATACTGGCTGAGTAGTATCTCTGTCCGTTGGATTGTTTACACTGCGTCAGGTTCAACTGTCGTGCGACACTTGATCTCGTGCCTAGACCAGTTTGAACAGTCAGTTGAGTGTCATTGGTGGAGGGGTTCACTGCTGACATTTCTTAATGATATGGCGGACAGCAGAAAACTCCCATCACGTGCACCGTTACGCTGACAATTCAGATGACTAAACGCCTACATCTTCCCTCTAAAATGCTTTCCGAAACGACATAATCTTCTGATCCTCGTACTGTGAGACCGTACGAGTGGGATTACGTATTTGGTACTACTTTTAAACTGTTCCTTGTGCGCAGTGTTTCATAACTGAAACTAGTAAAGATTGACATGGGTGTCAATATGTTGTAATAGGAGAGAAAACTTTCCACTAAGCATATTTCACCAAATGAAACGTTTGCGAGATAATTATCAACGTTTGGTTACGAACCGACACAGGAACAGTTATCTAGCTACTTAGATTCTGTTTGAAATGTAATCTTGTCGATTAAATTGGACTCAGTTTCCACTAACTGTTTATCGTAACAAGAAATACAGAGCTATTCCATTAATTCCACCACAGTCCAGTTGACCGATGATAGCGGCACTAAAGCACAGTATTAATCACACATTTTCAAAACTCCTACACCAAAGAAGACGAAGTAAATACGAGTATTCAAGAAATCGAAAGGAACAACTCCCATCGAGAGTAACTTAGTAGATATTCTCGGTTTAGAGAAGCAGCTTAAAGGCAAGTATTCCGATCCGCATTGCATACCAATTAGGGTTCTGATACAATTTCCGCACACTTAGCAGTCATACACAATCGCTCAGTCGACGAAAGGTACATACATGACGACTAAAACCGCGGAACTGTGCGACTGCTACGGTCGCAGGTTCGAATCCGATCTCGGGCATGGATGTGTGTGATGTCGTTAGATTAGTTAGGTTTAAGTAGTTCTAAGTTGTAGGGGACTGGTGACCTCAGATAATACGTCCCATGGTGCTCAGAGCCATTTGAACCAATTTGAGGACTAAAATGTTGTACGGGTCACACCAACGTCCAAGAATGAAAATAGAAGTATTCCGCTGAAATGCAAGCGAATTATTTGCAATATGATTTGAAACATATACTGTGTTCGAACAGTAGTAATTACCTCGAAGGTAACGGTCTGTTTACAACAGTCAACACGGATTCATAAAACATCGTTCTTATGGAGAACAAATAACTCTCTATTCGCACGACATAATTAGTGCTAACGACAGGTAATGTCAAATTAAGTCCACATTTCTAGATTTCCAGAATGAGTTTGGCACCGGACCTCACAAGAGACCTCGAATCAGATTGCGTTTCTATGGATCTTCGCTTCAGTTATGCGACTGAATTCATGATTTCCTTTCAGAAAGCTCACGGTACGTGTATTCGACAGATAATTTCCGCGGAAAACAGAAGTGATATCTGGCCTTCCCAAGGAAATGTTACAGGCCCTCTGCTGTTCCCAATCTACTCGTATACAATCGATTTAGGAGACAATATGAGCAGCCCTCTTAAGTGATTCGCTATAATTTGCTGTCTAGTAAAGTCATCAGAAGATCAAAACCAATCGCAGTGACATAGACACGATATCCATACGGCGAGAATAGTGCCAATTGTGTCTGAGCAAAAACAGTACGTAAACATACACGTGACTATGAAAAAAAGTCCCTTAAATTTCAGTAAACGATAATGTACATAAATTTAGTGCGTGTCTGTGGAACTATAATACCTAGGAATTGCAACGACAGAGTATTTAAACTGCGAGGACGTGACGGATAATATAATGCGGAAGGCGAAACAAAGATTTTATTTTGTTGGCAGAACACTTACAAAATGCAACACGCCTCCTAAGGCGTACACTGCGCTTGTCCGTCCTGTTGTGGGACATTGCTGCGCGGTATACGATCTGTAACATATAGAACTAACGCCAGTCATCGAAAACCATCGGAGAATGATACCTCGTCTTTTATTATCGCGAAATGGGGGGATAGTGTAACGGAAATGATACGCAAGTTGCTGTGGCAGTCCATAAAATAATACACTCCTGGAAATTGAAATAATAACACCGTGAATTCATTGTCCCAGGAAGGGGAAACTTTATTGACACATTCCCGGAGTCAGATACATCACATGATCACACTGACAGAACCACAGGCAACAGAGCATGCACAATGTCGGCACTAGTATAGTGTATATCCACCTTTCGCAGCAATGCAGGCTGCTATTCTCCCATTGAGACGATCGTAGAGATGCTGGATGTAGTCCTGTGGAACGGCATGCCATGCCATTTCCACCTGGCGCCTCAGTTGGACGAGCGTTCGTGCTGGACGTGCAGACCGCGTGAGACGACGCTTCATCCAGTCCCAAACATGCTCAATGGGGGACAGATCCGGAGATCTTGCTGGCCAGGGTAGTTGACTTACACCTTCTAGAGCACGTTGGGTGGCACGGGATACATGCGGACGTGCATTGTCCTGTTGGAACAGCAAGTTCCCTTGCCGGTCTAGGAATGATAGAACGATGGGTTCGATGACGGTTTGGATGTACCGTGCACTATTCAGTGTCCCCTCGACGATCACCAGAGGTGTACGGCCAGTGTAGGAGATCGCTCCCCACACCATGATGCCGGGTGTTGGCCCTGTGTGCCTCGGTTGTATGCAGTCCTGATTGTGGCGCTCAGCTGCACGGCGCCAAACACGCATACGGCCATCATTGACACCAAGGCAGAAGCGACTCTCATCGCTGAAGACGACACGTCTCCATTTGTCCCTCCATTCACGCCTGTCGCGACACCACTGGAGGCGGGCTGGACGATGTTGGGGCGTGAGCGGAAGACGGCCTAACGGTGTGCGGGACCGTAGCCCAGCTTCATGGAGACGGTTGCGAATGGTCTTCGCCGATACCCCAGGAGTAACAGTGTCCCTAATTTGCTGGGAAGTGGCGGTGCGGTCCCCTACTGCACTGCGTAGGATCTTAAGGTCTTCGTGTGTCGCTGCGGTCCGGTCCCAGGTCGACGGGCACGTGCACCTTCCGCCGACCACTGGCGACATCATCGATGTACTGTGGAGACCTCACGCCGCACGTGTTGAGCAATTCGGCGGTACGTCCACCCGGCCTCCCGCATGCCCACTATACGCCCTCGCTCAAAGTCCGTCAACTGCACATACGGTTCACGTCCAAACTGTCGCGGCATGCTACCAGTGTTACAGACTGCGATGGAGCTCCGTATGCCACGGCAAACTGGTTGACACTGACTGCGACGGTGCCCAAGTGCTGTGCAGCTAGCGCCATTCGACGGCCAACACCGCGGTTCCTGGTGTGTCCGCTGTGCCGTGCGTGTGATCATTGCTTGTACAGCCCTCTCGCAGTGTCCGGAGCAAGTATGGTGAGTCTGACACACCGGTGTCAATGTATTCATTTTTCCATTTCCAGGAGTGTACATGGATCACCTCTTACAAATTAACGGTACTGTAAAATTCGCCTATGCAATTCTTCACAAACAGGAGTCATGTGCATTTCACATTTGAGATGATCCCAGTCAGAAAAATCCAGAGATTGGATGATGGCTTAGTCAACAAACAGATCTTCTCGATCTGCACGCTTTGGGTCATATTTGTGTGTTAGATGTCTTACTTTCGGAGCAAAATTTGCTGATCCAACTTCATTTATGGGGCATGGGCGTCTTTTCAGTTGAGTTTGATAGAGACTCAATCTAAAAGTTTACCTTTCAAAAATACTGGCAACAAAATTTGGTACTGAAGTCAGAGGCAGCTCGCGATTTTACAGAAACGGCTCGTTTGTTAACATATGCTTACTAGAACAACGGTACACGCTATCATTACTGATTTTATTCTTCAGGTGCTGTTGGTATAACCATTGCCAGATGCATAATCATGCTAAATAGTGTATTTACTTGTGTGTCTTTTTAGCAGCTTAAACGTGCCACAAATCATTAATGCTCTATAAAAAGTTTAGCGTAAGACTTAAGCAGGTGGTCTTTATGTTGGGTTGTGCAAGTGTGGGCTCACTTCTGCAAAAAGCTCTGTTTATTTTACTCAACGAGTTCTTCGATAATTTACAGGAAGAGGCAATTAACAAAGGACATTTCAAGTATACTTGTCGAAGCTATAGTTCGGGAAGTGCTGGCCTCCGGCTTTCCACAATAAATTACAATGCCGTCCAGCACATTCTGGAAACAAAACGATGTTAAATAACGACCCGAGTAATCTCAATAAGGAGGCAATGGAAAGAATAATTTGTAAATCACAGTACTTGGCATCTTTGCCTATAAAACGAAGTCAAGCGTAAGAGGGCGTGCTGAAAAGTAATGTCTCCGAATTTTCTATTCCGCTCTCAAATTCGGCTGTGGTATTACATATCATGCACATTACGCACACTACTTTCCCCTTCGTTGAAGAACGTTTACAACTCTCACGTCAGTTTAGTCGCAGTATACGAAACTATTTCATAATTGCAAGAAATATACCTTCTCTTTGGTTTTTAAATGAACATACCACCATTTGACTGTATTGTTGTTTATCCAATTACGACCCAGATTTTAGCCTATTATTCCATTTTCAAGTAATTTGACATAAACTCAGTCACTAGAGAATGGCATAAAAGGTCGAAGCCTTGGTCGTAACGAAATCACCAACAGTACAGTAAAATGGCGGTGTGTTAATTTAAAGATTATTTTACGATTGTTACTCAGAAACCCCAGAAACTATTCTCTTCGATGTGTTTTGATAGATATGCTACAGTTTTAGACTTTCACCTCAATCTTTTAAGTCATTGTCAATAACATAAAATCGTTACACATTTTTATTTATATTCAGGATTTTCACTTTATACTTACTCATATTGCAGTTGTAGATTACGAACACTAATGACCGCATTACATGTCGCCCAGTTTATGTTTTACTGTTTTATGGTTCAAATGGTTCAAATGGCTCTGAGCACTATGGGACTCAACTGCTGTGGTCATTAGTCCCGTAGAACTTAGAACGACTTAAACCGAACTAACCTAAGGACATCACACACAACCATGCCCGAGGCAGGATTCGAACCTGCGACCGTAGCAGTCGCACGGTTCCGGACTGCGCGCCTAGAACCGCGAGACCACCGCGGCCGGCTACCGATTTATGTCTCTGTCGGTATGACTCCATATCTGCACTTGGAATACCGCTGGAGTTGTGATTGTAGCACAAAAAACAATATTCAGTACATCATTTGAAATGCAAAAACTTTCTCACCAGTTCAGTCTTTTCTAGTGTTTCCAAATGTATTGTGATGTCTATGGTCGAAGGTTATATTTCTGCATTTGTGTGTGTGTGTGTGTGTGTGTGAGTTGTTTATCTGTACCTGGATCTGGCCAAAGATGTGATGCAAACAGACATATGCAAGTATAACCTTTGACTATAGACACGAAAAAATATATTACATCTGTCATCACTACATAATATCAAAGGACTTGACAGTGTTCAATTGTGTATGTACAGTCACTATCCCCTGCTGAAAACTGTTTTAGTTCTACATGCAGACGTATAGCATCAACAGAAGTATAGCAAGAACACTTTCAGAATAAGATTAACACAGTATGTGACATAACTAATAACAATTAGCAACTAGGATGTTCCACATAAGAAAATGAATGTACTGCATACAAACAAAAATGGATATTTATTTCGAGCCACCAATAGTGCATTAATAAACTGAGCCGGAAACTGTTTGGCAATACGGATATAGTTTTTATGCAGTGGCATACAGAAAGTCCTAACCTAAAGAACATACTGAACTAAATATGTACTGGGAACTGACAGATAAACAAAATTAATGACGAAACAGATTTTTGAAAATATTAAACAAAGAAAAATACTAATGAAAAATGGCAGGGATAAAAAACTGTATGAAAAGAGCTGGAGCTGAAGTACTGTGCAAGAAAAACACCTGGAAACGAAAGCAAATAGAATATTTTATTTATTTAATCGTATGGATAGGCCCCCCGCCCCCCCCCACCCCACCCCACCCCCACCCCGCCACCCGACGGGCAGGACGTTCGTTAGGTGCCGTTCTTTCAATTTGACGCCACTTCGGCGACCTGCAGTCGATGTAGGTGATACGGATGACAGCACTACACCCAGCCGAGAATCCAACCCGGGCCCAGAGGACTGACAACCTGTCACGCTAACTATTCAGCTACTGAGGGCGGACCCCAAATAGGATATGAAACGTACCCTCCGTTAAAAGCAAAACGCACTTGACCTCATAGCAACAAATAATCCTGATTTAACAACGAGCATCAAAACCGTTGCAGGGGTTAGGGATACAGTGTTGTCGTAGAGAGATTGAATACTGTAACCTCCAAATCCCCCAAAATAAACGAAAAATATATCTATTTAAAATAGCAGATAAAAGTTCACTTGACGCCTTCCTGAGAGAAAATCTCCACTCCTTCAAAATTAATAATGTAAGTGTATATCAGATGGGGCTTGAATTCATAGAAATAGTATTGGTTGCAATTGAGAGATATATACCAAATAAATTAACAAACGACGGAGCTGATTCTCTTTGGGTCTTTGCTACAGAAAAAACGAAAGAAACATGCCAAATCGAAACAGACGCAAAATCCTCAAGACTGGCTGTCTTTTGCAGAAGCTCGAAATTTAACGCCTACCTAAATGCGAGATGCTTATAACAGTTTCTACAAAGGAAACCTTGTCTCGAAACATGCCTGAAAATATTTAAATATACATGTACTATGTAAAATGGAAGTTTTGTCATCACAAATTTCGGTAAGTTCTTGACCTATTTGTTTCAGATTTTTATCGATATTGTTTTGATCATTAAGATCAACATAGCCTACATATATTTTACTTTACGTAACATGAAAATGTTTGTGTCATTTGTGGAGAAGAAACGTTACCAAAAATATAAAGAGTTCTTGAAGGTTTTACCCATACTCCACTGAACCTTCAGACAGGCATAGGCTATATGCATTTTTCAAACGACACTCTACATGTTTTTTGTTAAAACCGACTGCCAGAAAAAAATACTCCACTGTGCTGTGAAAATGTGCGGTTTCGATTACTTTTTCGCAAGTTGTTTTATCTACCATTAAACAAACTGTTTCTTTCATTTTGTTCTTAATCTTTATGTATACTTTACTTTGAAAAAGAAAACTTAAACATAACAATGTGCTTTTTGTTGTATCCATTAATATTTTTTTACAGGAAGCAGAAGGGGTGTATTTATGGATTATCGATTTATGCTTTATGTACTACTACAGAAACAAAATCGCATCAAACTTTGCAGTCCTATTCAATCTCAGATTAAAATTATGCGAATACTGTCATTGAAACTTTTGACCTCACACGTTCCCAACTATTTCACCCATTCATTTTAAGCAGTTTCAGTACCAAACCTAGGTTTCTTTTGCAATAACAATAGAACAGGACTCAGGGTCAGAGATATGGGGTGAATGAATAGGGACTGTGAGGGGTGAAGGAGGAAATGGACTGTAATGGGATGAAGAGTTGGACGACGGAGGAGGAGAAGGTGATGTACAAAGTAGGAGGAGGACATGGGCAAAGAGAGGGAGGGGAGGAGGATGGAGACAAAGTGAAGGGTGGAGTGGGAGGAGAATAATATGTATATCCCATTCCTATACATATTTAGGAATTGCCAAGCATTGTTGGATTCGGTAGTAAATAATAAATGAAGATGATGCCAGACAATGTGTGGAACTATTTGAAGAACACTGAAAGGAGCACGGAAGGAAACACAGCTGAAGCTGCACTAGACGGTGACAGTGCCAGTTATTCTATATGGTTGTTAAAGGGAGACACATGGCTCGATAAAATAAGAAACCAAGGCAAACGAAATGAGTTACAAATGCTTGCAATATGGCACACAATTGGCGAACACATAAGCAAGTCGGAATAGCATTTAGGAAGAATGGATAATGCAAGTGATTCTCTTGTACAGAATTACGGCTGAAGGAATTGCGGAAGACTAAGACATAGAGAGATTGTGACCAGAAAAGGAAAAAGGTATTAATCCATGAAAGGATGATAATGGTGATGATGAAGACAACATTAAACATGTCACAGGCATAAAAGTTTTGAAAATAGGAAGAAACGAATACACAAGCATTCAACGCCGTGCCTCATTTAAGGCGACCACCCAGAATTCAATATATTTTATAATAACTCAGGTTCAGTGCGTCATTATCATTGTTTTGAGTCAATTCTATGTGCTCGACATTTTAGGGTCTTTCGGAGGTATTGTAAACTGCCAAATAGGAGATAGGATTTAATAATACACTCCACAGGGTGAGGAAACAGCTAAAGGGCAAAGAGACATCGTTTATCAAATACAGCTGTCAGTAATTCTTCAGAAATGAACAGAGCAGTAGACATTTAAGAGCGCTGTTGGGTGTGAAACGCTGTGGTATCCTAGGCGACTGTGGACGATATTGCAATTCATACATCCACGGTGATTTTTCACTACTGATAGGAGTGACCTCTCTGAAACATGAGGGGTTCCGGAAGATAAAGAGCCCTCCACGGTGAGTATTCATCAGAGACAAAGATATTGTCAGTGAAGTCCCAGGTAACTCTGATAGGACAGCTTTTATTTTCTATGCACTGGGTGATCAAAAAGTCAGTATAAATTTGAAAACTTAATAAACCACGAAATAATGTAGATAGAGAGGTAAAAATTGAAACACATGCTTGGAATGACATTGGGTTTTATTAGAAAAAAATAAGTTCTCAAAATGTCTGACAGATGGCGCTGGACAGCAAAACGCCAGTGACTGCGCATGACAATCGTGTATGAAAGGAGCTGTAATGAGAGAGAGAATCAGATGCGCCAGCAGTTGCAGCATGTTGAGGTTACCTGAAAAGGCGCTTTTAGTGAAGCTATATTATCAGAATCAGCGTTACGATCCTATCCCCATACGGAAGGGATTCGAACGGGTAAAGGTCCGTTGACAAATACAGCTGTGGCGAGAATGATTTCGAAGTTCGAAGCCACGGGTTGTTAACACGATACACCGTGTAGTGGCCGACCGAGCAAAGGGCGTAATGATGCTGAGACAGTTCAGGAAGAAATGGAGACTGTAGCGGGTTCGTCTATGCACAGGGAAGTCAGCGCTCGTGCAGTCGCACGTCGCACCGGCATTCCATACACCACTGTTTGGTTGGCACTGAGGCGTACCCTCCGATGCTATCCGTACAAAATCTTTCGGCATCATGAATTGTTACCTGCCGATTTAGTGAAGCGGAGGGCATTTGCGGTGTGGGCGTTTCAGAAGATGGCGGAAGATGACGAGTAACGTGTTGTGTACTGACGAAGCACATTTCACGCTCCGAGGGTCTCTCAACTGCAGAATTTGGCCTACCGAAAATCCTAAACTGTCATGGTAACTCCATTGCACGACGAGAAAGTCACAGTATGGGTTGGATTTACAACATCTACCGTAATCGGGCCCTTTTTCTTCGAGGAAATGCGTGATTCTTGTTTTGTAACTGCTACCGTGACGGGTGTGATGTACGCCGATAATTTATAGAATCGCATCATCCCCAGCCTGGCTGGTAAACACCTGCTGGAACGTACGATGTTTATGCATGATGGCTCTCCACCCCATATTACTAGATGCGTGAAAGATCTCTTGCGCGCGTTGTTCGGTGATGATCGTATGCTCAGCGGCCACTTCCGTCATGCTTGGCCTCCCAGGTCCCCAGACATCAGTCCGTGCGATTGTTTGCTTTGGGGTTACCTGAAGTCGGAAGTGTATCGTGATCGACCGACATCTCTAGGGGTGCTGAAAGACAACATCCGACGCCAGTGCCTCACCATAGTTCCGGACATGCTTCACAGTGCTGTTCACAACACTATTTCTCGACTACAGCTGTTATTGAGTAATGATGGTGGACATATTGAGCATTTCTTGTAAAGAACGTCATCTTTGCTTTGTCTTACTTTGTTATGCAAATTATTGCTATTCTGATCAGATGAAGCGCCACCTGTCGGACATTTTTTGAACCTTTTTTTTAAATTTCTAATAAAACCTCATGCCATTCCAAGCATGTGTGTCACTTTGTACTTCTCTATCTACATTATTCAGTTATTTATTCAGTTTTCAAATTTATACTGACTTTTTGATCACCCGGTATATTAATGATCTATTCAAAAAATAGCTCTGAGCACTATCGGACATAACATCTATGGTCATCAGTCCCCTAGCACTTACAACTACTTAAACCTAACTAATCTAAGGACATCACACAACACCCAGCCATCACGAGGCAGAGAAAATCTCTGACCCCGCCGGGAATCGAACCCGGGAACCCGGGCGCAAGAAAAATGATCTGTCAGACAGGGTAAGCAGCAGTCTGTGGACATGTGCTGATTACTCTGTGGTGTACGCGAAGACTTCATCGTTGAGCGACTGTACAATGATGTATGATAACTTACAAAAAATTTTTAACTTATGTCATTTATGTCAGAGAGCTATAAATGAATAAAAATATAAGTTAATTGATATGAGTAGGGAAAAAAAATCTATAAATTCGAGTACACCATTAATAGTCTGCTGTCTGACAGTTCCATCGATTAAATGAGAAGAGCTTATTTCAATAATGTTACAAGTCCATTACCTCCACTTTTCTGCCTATAATGCATCTGAAATTAAAGTTCCAAGCGAACGAAAAGAGAGGATTATCCCTAACCACAGATTTTTCATCTTTCATTTTATTAGAAATTTAAAAAAAAACCGTTCAAAGAATGTCCGACAGGTGGCGCTTCATCTGATCACAATAGCAATAATTAGCATAACAAAGTATCTCAAAATGGACAAAAATACCACTATTGAAATAAGCCCTTCATATCTAATTATAACTTTGCAAAAGAATATGAGGTGGACTGAGCATGTGCGGAATATAGTAGGGAAGGCGAATGGTCGTTTATTAAGAGAATTATAAGAATTTGTGGTTCATTTGCAAAGGAGACTGCATGTAGGACACTATTGCACCCCATTGTTGGGTACTGTTCGAGTGTTTTCGATACGCACCTAGTCGGACTGAAGAAAGACCTCCAGGCAATTCAAAGGTGGGCTGCTAGATTTATTATCAATAGGTTCAAAGAATGTGCAAGCATGACGGAGACGCTTCGAAAACTCAAATGGGAATCAACCGAGGCAAGGCGACGTTTTTTCTTCATGGAGTGCTATTGAGAAAATTCAAAGAAACGGCATATGAGATAGCAGAACGCTTCTACTGCTGCTAACGCACATTTCATGTAAGGACCTTGAAAATATGAATAGAGAGATTAGGTCTCTAAGAGACGTAGAGACAGTCTTTTTCCGTCGTTGTATTTGCGAGTGGTAGAGGAAAGGGAATTACTACTAATGGGGCAGCGTACAGTGGTACGAACAATACCGTCGCATGCGAGGTATGTATGCTGATATAGACGTAGGTGTAGATGATGAGGTTTATCTCTTTTTGTGCCTTGCACGAACGTCTTTCTTTGCACTTGTGATTGGTACGGGTTGTGGTTAAACCCTCATACGTTTATTCGTGAACTACCCGCTTTAGAATGACAATAATGTAACTTAGGAGGCCATTAGTGGCGCGACAGTATACCTGAGACAAGCTTTGCGGCAGACGTGTAGCTCAGCGGAACACAGCGTGCATAAAGGATATGGAACTTTGGTAACACAGATTGGAGGATAACGGGAAGTCGCTTCACCACAGTGGATGCAGTTTTTACTACACTCACAATATTTGTCTGTGCGTCACGAACTGCCGAGTTTGAGGCCGGGAGCGGTGACGCGGGGGATGTGCGGCGTCGAGCGGAGCACAGACCGCACAATTTCCGGTCGACACCGCCATCAGCGCGCCGCCATTACAAACAGAGTTATGCCCTTTGTCGTGCACGCCGCCGCCAATTACGGCGCACATCGCGCGCGAAAATAATTCAGCGCTGTGTGATCGATAGCGCGGACCAGGCCGGGCCGCGCTGCGCCGCGCCGGACGCCAGGTAGCGCCGCAACCCGCCGCACCAGCGCGTCCCTCAGGGCTCAGACTTAGCGCCACTGCTACCTGAGCGGCAGAATCTGAGATGTGAAAATGAAAATCCTTGAATGAAATAACGGCCTGGGCAGAGCATTTCTAGTTGATCACACTCTTACCCCTCGCTAACAGGGCTTGCGCCTACTCCTATAGTGTCTCATGGAGGGAACAACACATACCACTTTTCCTTTCCATTTTCCAGTCACGAATTTCCCCAGGCTGAATGAGTGATGGTAAGAGCTCTCTTCTCAACAATATCAAGGAGCCATATGTTGGACGAATGCTCTAGATACATACGCTCTCTAAACTTTACAATAAATTGACCTATGATGCATAATATGTTCCCTGTAAGGAAACTTCCTGTTAGATTAAAACTGCTTACCAGAAAGGGACTGGAACTCGGTACCTTCGGCTGTCGCAGGCATGTGCTCTGTTGACAGAGCTACACAGACACTTTCGTACTTCTATGACTGCAGTTGTTACAGATGTCTTCAACTATCTGCCTGTTGAGCAATTCATTATGGCTGTAACCACAGCATAAGAGAACTTCAAGCATATCTCTTCATTCCTGAGTACTTCAATATCCAACTTGGATTGTGCATTGATTCTTCCTAACAAGTCTCTTAAGCCTACTCTTCATCATATCTGAATCTATATCCGCTCCTGGGTAGACCTTGCAATCCAGTATCTGACTCGGTATCTGCCGGACCATGATAATGCAACTGGAATCCTGCAGTATCTTCTGGCTTTATCCAAATGTACCTCCTCATTTTGTGATTCTTGACAGAGTATTCAGTATTACTACCAGAAATTTATTGGATAACTCAATTACTCTCCGTCCACTCTCATTCCTGATAACAAGTCTATATCCTCCCATAACCCATTCTTTTACACCTTCCACCACAACTGCATTCCAATCCCCCATGACTCTAACGCTTCCCTTTACGTACTGAATTACTCATTCAGTACCCTTCTGTATCTCTTTGACTTACACATGCGACGTTGGCATGTATACTTGAACTATTGTTGTCGGTGTAGGTGTGTAGTCGATTCTGATGAGAACACCCCTATCACTGAACTGTTCACAGTAACTCACTCACTTCTCTGCCTTCCTATTCAGAACGAACCCCTCCCCTTACACAATTTTCTACTGCTTCTGTTGACATTATCTAATATGCGTTTGACCAGATATCCTTTTCTTATTGCTATTTCACTTAACTCGCCCCAATATATCCATGTTTAGTCTTAGCATTTTTCTTCTCAGATTTTCCGGCTTCCGTAAGACTTTCAGACTCCAGACATTCCAAACGCCTGCTCACTGAACGTTATACATTCGTTGGTTATTCAGTCTTTTTCTTTTGGTCACCTTCTCCTTGGCGGTCCCCTCCCTGAGATTGGAATGGCGAGTTAGTCCGGCGTCTTTTGTCGGTGGTGAGACCATTACGGAACTTTTTTAATTATGGTCCACATGCCCTGTGAGTACGGATTGTGTGTCTTTAATGCAATGGCTTCCATTACCTTCTGCATCCTCACGCCATTGATCAATGCTGATTTTTCCGCCTTTTATGGGAAGTTTCCATGTATTTCAGTCCCCTCCTCTGCTCACTTTGACAAGACATTTAGCATAAACAGGGTCACTTCATGTGCCGGAAGCCGTCGGCTGCCTTTGCCCATGATTTGTACTTCAAATTTAAGCAGTGATGGGTTTCGATAACTAAAAACACGCTACAATAAGCCCTCTTCTGTTTTGTTTTGTTTTTTCGTTGCTGCATATTTTCTTTTAACTACCTCTAGGGTTATCACATGTGGAATAGGGTTAGTGGGTTTGATTAACAATGAAAAGTTCTTGTTCCTGTGTTCGAACGCGCCACCGCTTACATCTTGAGGAAAATTCATCTGCATTGCTGGCCGAAGACTTCCAGGATGAAAAGTCAATCTCATTCAGTCAATGGCATTGCCAAAGAAGGCGAAGGAGCGGACAGAGGTTCCACCCTTGGGGTGGAAAACTGCCCCTAAAGGCGGAAGATCAGCAATGCTTAACTTTAAGAAGATGTAGAAAGCAATGGAATCCACTTCAATAAGGACACGTAATATATATGCACAGGACTTGTGGCCTATAATTTAAGAACTGTCATGATGAAATCTCCCCATTGGCAAGAGATTCTGCACTAGTCCCACATTCGGGCCTCCAGGGGCAGACTGCCGACGGGGAGCGAAAATGAAATATATTGATAGGGGTCTGGAACGCGGCTGTAGGGGAAGGAGTAGAAGAAAACGTTACGGGAGAATGTGGGTTTGGTACTAGGAATGGGATAGGAGAAAGACCAATTGAGTTCTGAAATAAATTTCAGCTTGTAATAGAGAGTACGCTGTTCTAGAATCACAACAGGGCGATGTATTCATGGAGTAAGCGGGGAGATACGGGAGGATTTCAGTTACATTACATCGTGGTATGATAGAAATTCCGATATTAGATATTGCATTCTAAAGTCTACCTACATCAAAATTTTGTGTTGATGAAGACTTGGCTGAGGTTTACAAAAAATACTGTGATAAGGGATATCTCAGTAGGCAGCACAGTTAATGAGGAATAGACACCGCTAGAAATGGCAGTCTCAGGTTTTGGAAAGAGGAATATAGGTATTAGCAAGGTAGCTGCTTCGAATCAACGGATAACAGAAGAGGTACTTACGTAAAATGAAATACAAAAATGTTCAAGGAAGTTTAGGAATAAGAGACACGAATTAGTTAGGAAGGATATAAATAAAAGTCAATGGAATGGCTGCAAGAAAAATGTGAAAAAATTGAAAGAGAAATTCAACAAACAGAAGAGTTAGCACAACCATTGGCGAAATCAAAAGAAAGTGTGGTAACATTAAGAGGGCGATTGGTTTTCCTTTGATAAACACAGACGGGAAAGCGGGTAGATGGAATCAGTACACAGAAGGCGTCTATGAGGGAAAAGACTTGTCTGATGTAATTGATGAAGAAACGGTAGGCGATAGGGAAGAGATAGGGGATCTCAGAATCAGACCTGAAAAGAGAATTGGAATACTTAATATCAAAATAAGACAGAATTGATAGATTACATTCCATCAGAATTGCTAAAGTCATTTTGGGCAGGTGGCAAAAATCAACTATTCGCATTAAGGTGTAGAATGTATGAATCTAGCGATATACCATCAGGGTAACGGAAAAACGTCATGCACACAAATCCTACGATTAAAAGAGCCGAAAAATGAGAGAATTATCGCACAATCAGCTTAACAGCTCATGCATCAAAGTTGCTG
The DNA here is from genome assembly GCF_023897955.1 of Schistocerca gregaria. Classification (NCBI taxonomy): domain Eukaryota; kingdom Metazoa; phylum Arthropoda; class Insecta; order Orthoptera; family Acrididae; genus Schistocerca; species Schistocerca gregaria. Next base: position 431,807,478 of record NC_064926.1, read on the forward strand.
ATACGAACAACATACAGAAGAATGGAAAAGAAAAATGTGCATGTGTTATATGATGACCATTTGAGATTTATGAATGTAAAGACACCCGAGAAACAATCCTGACGTGGCCGTTGATAATGAAAACAAGACTAAGGAAAAATCAAGGCACGCTCATAGGATTTGTCGACATGTAGAAAGCGTTCGAGAATGATGAATGGTACAAGATAACAGAAATTCTGGGAAAAATAGGGTAATCAACAGCAAAAGACAGGTACTACGCAAGATGTACAAGAGCTGAGAGGGACCAATGAGATGGAAGACCAAGAATGAAGTTCAGGGGTTAATGAGGGTGTAAGAGAAGGATGAAGTGTTTCGCCCCTACTGTTTAATCTGCATATCGAAGAATCAGAAAGGTTCAATAATGGAACGTAAAACGATATCAACGTTAAGATATGGCGATTACGTTACTATCCACAGTGGAAGTGAAGAATAATTATAAGATTTATGAATGGAATGAACAGTGTAATGGGGGCAGAATGAAGATTCCCAAGAAATCGAAGGAAGGCGAAGGCAATTAGAGGTAGCAGAAATCAGAACGGCGAGGAACTTAATACGAAATAGACGAAGTTAAGAAATGCTCCTATCTAGACAGCAAAATATGCCATAATCGATGGAGGAAGGAGGACATAAAAATATGACTGAAACTGGCAAAAAGGACATTCCTGGTAAAGAGAAGTCTGATAGTATCAAACATAGGTCTTCATTTGGGGAAGAAATTTCTGAGAATTTACGTTTGGAGCCCAGCATTGTGTTGTAGTGAAATCGTAAAAGAAGAGTACCGAAGCATTTGAGATGTGGTGTTAAAGAAGAGCGTGGAAAATTAGGTAGACTGATATGTAAGAAAGGAGGTGGTCTTCCGGAGAATCCGTGAGGAAAGGAATATGTGTAAAACACTGACAAGAAGAAGGGGCACGATGATAGGACATCTTTTAAGATATCACACGTAAAACCTGTAAAAGAAGTTGCAGATTGGACTTCATCCAGCAAATAATTGAGGACGTATCTTGCAAATACTATTTTGAGAGGAAGAGACTGACAGGAGGTGTATTCGTGGCGAGCCGCATCCAACCGTCAGGTGACTGATGACGAATAAAGCTACTTCTGGTTCGTAAGGTGCTTTTAAAATATAGGTATTATGACAAGTCAAAGTTCTGATATTAATTTGACCCTCACGTCATAGATATAGTGACAGAATGGTCTTGCGGAGTTCGCAAAATTGTTATGAAAATTTTGTTTGTTGAGAAGTTCATTGTATAATCTTGCCGGTTTAAACATAGATTCCGATAAACTCGAGGCTCTTGATAGTATCAGTTAGTGTACGATTTGGCCCGATAGCCAGATTACCATATTGTTTTCCAGGTATAAGTATCGCTTTTCGTCTGGTGTTACTACTTCTTATATCGACATACTACAGTGCCCTTTCGAGCAGTAATGAAATTTTTTTAAAGTCTGTTCCCAGATTCGGCGTGCGTGGTGACATGGGAACCGAAATATAAGTGTATCCTCTTCATGACAGTTACTTCAATTCGGTGACCAGCAAGATGGATAGAGTATAATTTTGTGCGCAATGCAATTGTTCCATTGACGATTTTGCACCCTTTTGATGTAACATCTGAAGTAATCTGTTCATTGTGAATATTCTTAAAAACCCCACGAAAGTTGACGTGATATGTACAATACTGGCTAGTAAAATTGCTACACCAAGAAGAAATGCAGATGATAAACGGGTATACATTGGACAAATATATTATACCAGAACTGACATGTGATAACATTTTCACACAGTTTGGGTGCGTAGATAATGAGAAATCAGTACCCAGAACTACCACCTCTGGCTATAATAACGGCCTAGATACGCCTGGGCATTGAGTCAAACAGAGCTTGGATGGCGAGTGCAGGTACAGCTGCCCATGCAGCTTCAACGCAATAATACAGTTCATCAAGAGTAGTGACTGGCGTATTGTGACGAGCCAGTTGCTCGGCCACAATTGACCAGACGTTTTCAGTTGATGAGAGATCTGTAGAATGTACTGGCCAGGACAGCAGTCGAACATTTTCTGTATCCAGAAAGGCCCCTACAGGACCTTCAACATGCGTCGAGCATTGTCCTGCTGAAATGTAGGGTTTCGCAGGGATCGAATGAAGGGTAGAGCCACGGGTCGTTAGACATCTGAAATGTAACGCCCACTGTTCAAATTACCGTCAAAGCGAACAAGAGGTGACCGAGACGTGTAATCAATGGCACCCCATACCATAATGCCGGGTGATACCCCAGTATGGCGAATACACGCTTCCAACGTGCGTTCACCTCGATGTCGCCAAACACGGATGCGAATATCATGATGCTGTAAACAGAACGTGGATTCATCCGAAAAAATGATGTTTTGCCATTCGTGCACACAGGTTCGTCGTTTAGTACACCACCAGAGGCGCTCCTGTTCGTAATGCAGCGTCAAGGGTAGCCGCAACCATTGTCTCCGAGCTGATAGTCCATGCTGCTGCAAACGACGTCGAACTGCTCGTGAAGATGGTTGTTGTCTTGCAAACGTCCCCATCTGTTGACTCAGGGATCGAGACGTGGCTGCACGATCCGTTACAGCCATGCGGATAAGATGCCTGTGATCTCGACTGCTAGTGATACGAGGCCGTTGGGATCCAGCACGGCTTTCCGTATTACCCTGCTGCACCCACCGATTCCATATTGTGTTAACAGTCATTGGATCTCGTCCAACGCGAGCAGCAATGGTGCGATACGATAAACCGCATTCGCGACAGGCTACAATCCGACCTTTAATGATGGTACGTATTCCTCCTCCATACACGAGGCATCGCAACAGCGTTTCACCAGGCCACGCCGGTCAACTGCTGTTTGTATGTGAGAAATGGGTTGGAAACTTTCCTGATGTCAGCAAGTTCTAGGTGTCACCACCCGCGCCAACCTTGTTTGAATAACGTAAAAAGCTAATCATTTGCATATCACAGCATTTTATTCCTGTCGGTTAAATTTCACGTCTGTAGCACCTCATCGTCGTGGTGTAGCAATTGTAATGGCCAGTAGTGTAGTTACTGTACCATTAGCTACTGAATGTTTCTTAATGTGATGATTCCATTCCTGATGACACCATTTCAGTAGGCATGTTGTCTTCCTGCGAGTATGTCCCATTATTGTTCGCAGCTATGGCCGTTTTCAGAAATCTGAGCTCTGAATGTGTTTTGCCAATACTGACGGGTGTACTTGGCTCTACGGCTAAAACTTTCAGGCTTGTAGAGCTGAAGTTTGACCTTTTAAAAACATTGTGTAGTAGCATTGTTTTGTACTTTGTTTTAGTATCTATTATTCCGATCCTATCTTCTTCAAAAGGGTAATGTTTGTATGCTTATTTTACTTTGAAGCTATTTCTATGGCACACCAAATAGTTGACTACTGATAATAGACTTTTGGCTATTGGCGCTGGTGCTGGCAGAATGGACGCTTATGTAGTACACTTTCGATAAGATGAGCTCATTTTACTTTCTTGATCGTAAGGAGACTTCGCCTGGCATTGACCTGTATGCTGGCCCTAATTTTGTGTAACATTTATCGCTAGTTGGTAGTGTGTATCCTTTACACATCTCACACCAGATCTACCCTATACTTCTTTTCTTTGTTGGTGTAAGTAACTATTGTTCTTCTTAGAGCTGTAAATCTTTCCCTGAGTCCAGTATGTTGGATTTGTTACGGTTGGTCTGTGGCCTGTTGCTGCGTGGAAAGTGTCTAGTAAATGTTTTGAGTGCGGCACCTGGTCCTGTACCGACAAAAATTTGCTCAGATCGTCTGCAAATACACGAAATACGATTTTCAAAAAAATGGTTCAAATGGCTCTGAGCACTATGGGACTTAACATCTTAGGTCATCAGTCCCCTGGAACTTAGAACTTCTTAAATCTAACTAACCTAAGGACATCACACACGTCCATGCCTGAGGCAGGACTCGAACCGCTCGCGCGGTTCCAGACTGGAGCGCCTAGAACCGCTCTGCCACTCCGTCCGGCTGGTAAGATGAAGCCTGTGCGTGTGGTGTTAAGTTTTCGTAAGAGACGGTTAACCGCAATTGCTTACACTAATGAGCCATAACATTATGACCACCGACCTACCCTTCCAAGCGACAGCAGCGTCACCTAGCGAGGAATCACTACTAGTCAGACACAAGCAGGATGCATGTAGGATCACAAAGCGTGCTGTCCGTGTGTTAAATGTGGAAGGCGCGCGGTATATCTGAGTTTGTCAAGGGCAGATAGTGATGTCCCAGAGACTCGATACGTGCATTTCGGTAACTGCATGACTTGTCGGGTGTACGTAGAGTGCTAGGTGAGTGGCTTCGACATGTGGCAAAACCAAAGTGCAACCACGTCCACACGTGACGGGGTTGGGTGTCCACCTTTCATTGCAAATGTCGGACGTCGTTAGCAGGACAGACTGGTAAAACAGGACAGGCGGCGAACTGTGGTGAAAGTAACATCAGACTTAAATGATGGGCAGAGTCCAAGTGTGTGTGAGCATACAGTGCACCGAACGACCCGTGCATGTGTCAATGTTAACACCACAACATTGCCAACTGTGACTGAAATGGGCAAGTGACTATCGGCACTATGGAATTGTTCGAGAGTGACAGTGGCGAGTTCCATTTGATGTGCTGATCCTCAACTCGACAAATCTGAACCCGATCGAACGCATCTGGGATGTGACGCGAACGTACCGGCTGTTCGGTAGGTGGTCGTAATGTCGTAATGTTCTTGCTGATCCTTGCGTAGGGTTACCGATAGGGGGCAACCCTGATGGACTGAGCGTTTTATACTGAAGGTTCCATTTAGTTGATCATCAACCATGATTTTGGATTGAGCTCCTGGCAAAATGATGCTGACAGGTTGAGACAATTTGCTTCAGATACCAAATTTCCGAAAGGCTTTTAACAGAAAATTATGAGAGATAAGGTCAAAAACCTTCGAAAAATCGGTAGAGATTACTGACCTCCCCTCTTTTCCAGTTATCTGTGTCTGCTACTCTGTCACTGTATTTACTCTAGGCGTCGGTTATACTATGCCCCGAGACTGCGCACGTTTGGTAACCTCCTGACTTGTTTTTCATTACGCCCCTTTCTCTTTTGTTTATTGTTCCATCTAGTTGTTTGGAATTGACGTTCCTAAGCCTAAGGCTTAGAGGTTTGTTGGTGGGTTTTTCTAGGGTACCTTTAGGATGAGCCTCGCTTGGAAATACTGAGCTGTTACATATTCCACGTATCGCTTAAAACGTTCATTAACTGTTTGTTCAATATATCCCATTATGTGAGCTAAATTTCAGCTGGTGTACAACCTATTTCTGGTAACTTCTCTTTCGGGCTTTTCAATAGCGCTTCATTCTTCTTCTGTAAATTCTTTGCGTTAGAAACCTTGTAAGTTTATGCCTGCGCGCCGTCAGTATAATTCAGAAAAACTGCTTCTAGGTTCTCGTATACGTCTACTGCAGCATACAACCCACGGAAATGCTGCAGCACTTCGCTTTTCTCATAAGCCTGCTGTTTCACTGTCTCGTTTCCTGTCTTAAATTTCTCGATTTCGATGTTTGGATTTGATGGTAAAGTGATGCAGTCTCCCGGTACATAACATTGTAGCTTTGTACCTCATTTTCAAATCCTGTAGTTTTAGTCTCTCCATTGGCATTACCTATGTTTTAATTAGATTTATCTCTGAACTGTTAGTGATTATATCTGTTGTGTTTTGGTGCGATTGTTGAAGCCACGTGAAATAACATTTCTCAGTACTTTTCTCTCACTCTCTGTGGCTTCTGCTTCACATGATCCACACGCTGCTTTAATCTCCTGGGCACTTTTTTAAGTTCGGTTCTTCCTTGTTTCCAGTACCCTAATACGTAATACCTCGCCTCTGAGTATGGTAGTATTTAATTTCCAGTATCAACGGAAAATTGGTTGCTACTGTAAACTGATGCTAGTAAGAGAAGACTATGTTCTGATATTTTTATTGGCCACATTTCGAAAGTAGTGTCTTGACATACTAAGTCTTGTGAGATGGAAATTAGATCTATTCTGCTCGCTGCATGACTAGTGACGCAGGTGTACATTAATCAGTCTGCATTTGGTGGTTCCCGGGTATCAAGCACGTTTAAGTTTGTAACCATGTATTCGATTCAACGCATCTGCAGAAGTTTGGCTTTCCGTCTTTTTTCCAAGTATGAGTTAAAATCATCATCAAGTACCACTCTGTTCCACGTAGTTGGTAAAACAGTCAAGAATAACGGTTTGAGGAACTTGGACGTTACCTGTTTCTAAATGCTTCTAGACAGGGCCTGAACATTTGCAAAGATAGTATCTTTTGTTTGCGCTTATATATACCTACAACTTAATAGCCTTCAAGTTTCAGCCCCTGGAATGTTGTATTTCGTTATTATCGCCATATCCGCAATTTCATGACTGTTGGCAATTACCTTGTCTTCTGCATTTTCACGTAGATCGTTCAATTCGAGTTCTTCCAGTAATGCTGTAGCTATTTCAGTCTCGTATAGGGACCGTTGGAGACAGTTCCGTTTGAACTTAGTTGATATTCTGTTCATACATAAAGTACAAATTTCATCATTTTGATAGATCATAAATGTCATTTGTCACGGCGATTTAATTTTTCTCTGTTTCTGTTCTTCCCTTAAGATTGTCGCAGACAATTGATGTTCGTCTTGGGACATCATTTTTCAGTTGGACATTGTTATATCTTGCTGACCATTAAATCACTAATGGAAACTGTTGTGAACCCTTTGTTGGCATCGTTTCGCCGCCCTGCGTTACTACTTGTAGAAATTATTCTCTCAGACTTCTCAGTCGAAACTTGACACCACTTTTCTGTATCCTCAGACATAGTCATGTACGTCTGTGACTGTTCTTTTGTTTCCGAAGTTGAATCCGCAGATACTTATGCTCTGGATATATCAGCCATTTAGTTTCGAAAATTGGCTCTGGAACAACGCACATCGCGTCACCATGAACGATCTCCATCGCTGACATTTCTGAGTTGATTGTAGCAAACGGTCCAACTGCGACTGCAATGTCTCCTTGATTGTCGGACTGTTTAGCATTTGTCGCCTTGAAAAGCTAGTATTAGTTTCGCTATCGTCTGCAGTTATACTACAGGAATGGGAGTGACTGCCATGTAATGGGTGAGTACGCTCCCTTTCTAAAACTCTCTGGCCCTTTCCGCTTTTGCCTAAGGGCGGAGTGACAGTTCCGTCTGAGACAACATCATTTCCATGTTTAGGCTTATTGTTTACAGTCTCTGGATCATTAACACCAACTGAATTCCATTAAACTGCTGGGGCACTTTTTGCTACCGGGTTCACTACATATTCTTACTACATGATCTGAAAGTAAGGTTTTGCGTATTGTTAAGTTGAGTTCAAGATGGAATTTTCGCCTGGGGTAGTGTTGTTTGACGTGATCTGTTTCATTAATACGAAGCTTGCTGGTAAATTCCCCATGTACACTATGTGATCAAAAGCATCCGGACACGCACAAGAACATACGTTTCTGATATTAGGTGCATGGCGCAGCCACGTACTGCCAGGTACACCATATCAGGGGCCCCAGTAGTCAATAGACACCGTGAGCGAGCAGAATGGGGCGCTCCGCAGAACTCACGTACTTCGAATGTGGTCAGGTGATTGGGTGTCACTTGTGTCATACGTCTGTACGCAAGATTTCCACACTTCTGAACATCCCTAGGTCCACTGTTTGCGATATGATAGTGAAGTGAAAACGTGAAGAGGCACGTACAGCACAAAAGCGTACAGGCCGACCATGTCTGGCCGTCCACTGTGGCCGAGCGGTTCTAGGCGCTTCAGTCCGGAACCGCGCTGCTGCTACGGTCGCAGGTTAGAATCCTGCCTCGGGCATGGATGCGTGTGATGTCCTTAGGATAGGTAGATTTAAGTGGTTTTAGGTCTAGGGGACTGATGACCTCAGATGTTAAGTCCCATAGTGCTTGGAGCCATTTGATTTTTCGACCTTATCTGTTGACCGACAAAGACCACCGAAAGTTGAAGAGGGTCATAATGTGTAATAGGCAGGCATCTATCCAGAGCATTACACTGACATTCCAAACTGCATCACGATACACTGCAAGTACTATGACATTAGGCTGGAAGTGATAAAACTTTGATTTTATGGCGGAGTCGCTGCTCATAAGCCACACTTCACGCTGGTAAATGCCAAACGACACCTCACTTGTTGCAAGGACCGTAATTATTGGATGATTGAACTGTGGAAAAAAGTTGTGTGGAGCGACGAATGACGGTACACAATGAGGCGATCTAATGGCAGGGTGTCGGTATGGCGAATGCCCAGTGAACGTCATCTGCCAGCGTGTGTAGTGCCAACAGTAAAACTCGGAGTAGTAGTGTTATGGTGAGGGGGCTTGGATCCTTGTTTTGCGTGGCACTATCACGGCACAGGCCTATATTGATGTTTCCAGCACCTTCTTGCTTCCCACTGTTGAAGATCATTTCGGGAATGGCGACTGCATCTTTCAACACGATCGAGCACCTCTTCATAACACACGGCCTGTGGCGGAGTGGTTACACGACACTAACATCCCTGTAAAGGCTTGGCCGGGACAGAGGCCTGACCTGAATCCTATAGAACAACTTTGGGATTTTTTGGAACGCCGACTTCGTGCCAGGCCTCAGAGACCGACACCGAAACTCTCCTCAGTGCAGCACGCCATGAACAATGGGCTGCAATTCCCCAAGAAACCTTCGAGCACCCGATTGAGCGTATGCCTGCGAGAGTGGACGCCGTCATCAGGCTTAAGAGTGGCTCAACACCATATTGAATTTCCTACATTACCGATAGAGGGCGCCACATAGTGTATGTAGTATACGCTTGCCGTCCGTGGTGGCCGAGCGGTTCTAGGCGCTACAGTCTGGAGCCGCGCGACCGCTATGGTCACAGGTTCGAATCCTCGGGCATGGATGTGTGTGATGTCCTTAGGTTAGTTAAAGTAGTGCTAAGTTCTAGGGGACTAATGACCTTAGCAGTTAAGTCCCACAGTGCTCAGAGCCATTTGAACCGTAGTATATGCTTGATAGCCCCCAGCACTCGTTACAGACGAAATGGGTTTCTTAACTTCCATTTTAATAGACCTGATTCCACTAGGGGTCGGGAACGGATAAGACTCTGCCCAGAGCTCATTCCGAATTCCACGAAGGTTTTCATTAGACTGCAATTTGAGTTTTACAACTTCATTTTCAACTTCCATGCGGTGAAAGACACGCACATTTGTAAAGTTTCCTTCGACTGGACTAATGGTAAATTTAGCGACATGGTCTGTTGCTAATGTGAACTCAAAGTGACCAGCACTCTCACGGACTACTCGCCCATACACTAAGTTAGAGCAAATTTTAAAACAGGAAATCTACTCGTTAGTGTCCAGTTACGCAATGTCTATTTCATCTCTCTGGTTAGATAGCTGCTATCTAGTCGTTGTCCTTCTCGGATTCCAGTTTAACAGGAAAGTTACCCATTGTTGTTCATACTTTTTTCACACTTTGGCTATTGTCTAGACCGCCACTTCCCGCGATACACGAGACGGCAGCGATTCGCAAGTATTTGCTGCAGCACCTGCTAGTAAACACCGCATGACTGACCACAACGACTGCCGAATCGGAACTGAAGAGCACAGTAATCACTTTCCCACACCGCAGACCAATAAATTACATTACAGAATGAAAAATGCTCCTATAGTAGCACAAAAAGAGGAGTATGTACTGGGCGGAATTAGGGATGTAAAAGATTGTATCTAGCTTTTCGGCAGATCTGGCAGTTTTAAAGACATTTAAATCAAAATATATTGATATATTCACGTTTATTCTTCCTTTATAGTATCAGTTCTTTTTTATTTATTTCCAACCTCCTCCATTAGAATATCTGTAATACTATAAGTATACAATGTGTGCTTGTGGGTGTGTATGTGCGTGAACATGGAGAGTTATATTTGTATTATATTATCATGATGATGGTGAAACCCTGCGCCAGTACATAAAGTACTGCACACGAACAGCAACAAGAAGGCGACCAAGCTTAAAAGACCTCCTTCGACTGACGCATCACTGTCATCGGTGTCACGTGTCCTCACTTCACGAGACACTGCAGAGAGTTTTGGTACTTAAAGTACGACACAGGCGGTAAATCTGCTGATTAGGAACTGTACGCCACCACCTCTCATCCGTTGGCCGGACAAATACTGGCAGCGAGAATTTTTTCTACCATCAGAATTCGAACTGCCTTAACCCCAGGTCGAGCGCCACCGCACAAGGATGCTTTAGCGACCTCGGTCACGTGGGCGGTTTGTTAGTACCAGTATACATTCCATGTAATATAAAGAAACGTGTGAAGTAAAGTAACAAGATACATCAGTCATTCCCCCAAGGAAAAAATTCACCTTCAGAAAAAAATTTAGATATTACACTCCTGGAAATTGAAATACGAACACCGTGAATTCATTGTCCCAGGAAGGGGAAACTTTATTGACACATTCCTGGGGTCAGATACATCACATGATCACACTGACAGAACCACAGGCACATAGACACGGGCAACAGAGCATGCACAATGTCGGCACTAGTACAGTGTATATCCACCTTTCGCAGCAATGCAGGCTGCTATTCTCCCATGGAGACGATCGTAGAGATGCTGGATGTAGTCCTGTGGAACGGCTTGCCATGCCATTTCCACCTGGCGCCTCGGTTGGACCAGCGTTCGTGCTGGACGTGCAGACCGCGTGAGACGACGCTTCATCCAGTCCCAAACATGCTCAATGGGGGACAGATCAGGAGATCTTGCTGGCCAGGGTAGTTGACTTACACCTTCTAGAGCACGTTGGGTGACACGGGATACATGCGGACGTGCATTGTCCTGTTGGAACAGCAAGTTCCCTTGCCGGTCTAGGAATGGTACAACGATGGGTTCGATGACGGTTTGGATGTACAGTGCACTATTCAGTGTCCCCTCGACGATCACCTGAGGTGTACGGCCAGTGTAGGAGATCGCTCCCCTCACCATGATGCCGGGTGTTGGCCCTGTGTGCCTCGGTCGCATGCAGTCCTGATTGTGGCGCTCACCTGCACGGCGCCAAACACGCATACGACCATCATTGGCACCAAGGCAGAAGCGACTCTCATCGCTGAAGACGACACGTCTCCATTTGTCCCTCCTCTCACGCCTGTCGCGACACCACTGGAGGCGGGCTGCACGATGTTGGGGCGTGAGCGGAAGACGGCCTAACGGTGTGCGGGACCGTAGCCCAGCTTCATGGAGACGGTTGCGAATGGTCCTCGCCGATACCCCAGTAGCAACAGTGTCCGTAATTTGCTGGGAAGTGGCGGTGCGGTCCCCTACGGCAATGCGTAGGATCCTACGGTCTTGGCGTGCATCCGTGCGTCGCTGCGGTCCGGTCCCAGGTCGACGGGCACGTGCACCTTCCGCCGACTACTGGCGACAACATTGATATACTGTGGAGACCTCACGCCCCACGTGTTGAGCAATTCGGCGGTACGTCCACCCGGCCTCCCGCATGCCCACTATACGCCCTCGCTCAAAGTCCGTCAAGTGCACATACGGTTCACGTCCATGCTGTCGCGGCATGCTACCAGTGTTAAAGACTGCGATGGAGCTCCGTATGCCACGGCAAACTGGCTGACACTGACGGCGGCGGTGCACAAATGCTGCGCAGCTAGCGCCATTCGACGGCCAACACCGCGGTTCCTGGTGTGTCCTCTGTGCCGTGCGTGTGATCATTGCTCGTACAGCCCTCACGCAGTGTCCGGAGCAAGTATGGTGGGTCTGAAACACCGGTGTCAATGTGTTCTTTTTTCCATTTCCAAGAGTGTATATGTACGGTCCTCAGCCATACTATATCATAAATTGTTTACCATAGCTTCGGAATCTTCTGATATTTGGGAGCAGGATCATGGGATTAAGCGTATAAATGGCAAGATGAAGGTATGACAACATCTTGAAGTTAATTGAGCTCACTGCATGGGGCAAGTAGGTTTAGTTCCTAAAAAAGGGACCACTATATTAAGATGTTTTGATTAAATGTCTCTTAAGATGCCAGATAAGTAGAGAAGGTATTTCCTTTCTTTTACATATCTAGCTCTGCCCTGGACAAATTCGCCTTTTGCGTGCTGTGATAGCAGCATTTTTCATTCCGTTTCCCGATATTTGCACTATCGTAACTTGGACGTTAGACGGCCAAAGCTTGCCAACCAAAGTTGATTTCTGTTTACCCGCGTGACAGCTCGTCTGGTGTCGATTGTTGTATTGTCTTTCGAACCATGTTCCCTATCTCTTGGCAACAAATAGATCTCTCACAAAACCCACGATTAATTACAATATCTGATGTGTGGTTGTGGGTCTAAAACTTAATAAAACTTTTTAAAACTTATGGTCTCAACATTTGATCGGCTAGTGCGTAAGAAGAGTGTTTCACAAATCAATAGATTTACCACTGCATTCACTTCGAACAAATTTTACTTTAATAGATTGACCAGTGGGTTCACTTCTAACGAAATTTACGTTAAGTAGTCATTGCTGAGAAACAAAGATTTATGAGATTGGAATCATGATTGTTTTCTCCCACTGTTGTTATCAAAACGTTGTAATTTAGAAAGGCATTTAAAGCCTTCGCAGACAACGTTTCCATTAATCATAGCAGATCAGAATGCCAAAGAACATGATTGATTTTCAAATACCACTGCGTGAGGAAAGCTTCGTCCTCTAGACTTACTGTCACCCTTTATATAATATTTACGCGTTCGGCTGGGGTAACCGACTTTTGCTTATTAATACAACAGATCTGGATTAATAGATTTACAATTACTTTCCCAATCTGTAGACGATGTATAAAACTACAAAAACTCTTTTGGCATATACCTATCGTTTGCAATTCACCTACAAAAATATAAAGAAAGTCAGTACTGCTCTTTCATTTGGACATGAAACACACGATACTCCTGCAAATGGATTTGTTCAGTTCGTTCTTTCTTCCTCACATGGAAGAAATTATATTCACATGTATGATCAACATTATTCACTGCGTCGCTCTCTCCAGTGACAGGATCTTTTTACCTTAAGGCTTTGCTGCGTAGTATTTCAACGATCTCTCATCGCCCATTACACTTATGAAAGAATCTCTTAAATAACTTATTTCACGTGAGACTCCGTCAGGGAGATTTAAGCATTACTAACTGGCCAGCCCGGATTTCCGTTCAATACTCACGAGTGAAATGAGTTTTAATCCCTCATTATAGAAAACTCTGTTGCCCCATTGGGTACCTTTCTTACCATGACGAGCTCTATTGCCTTAACATTCTTATTCCTGTCCTACACAACATTCTCGCAAATCGCTATCATTGTCATCATGGAAATGACCATTACTAAGCTCTGTCATGCCTTTTAATTACACAAGTTCATTTGCCAAAGCTTTAATTTTTTTCATATTAATAGTGAAAACGAATTTTTATCTACTCAAAACAATCAGATTTCTGTACGCCGAAGTAACATAAAGCAATCATTCTTTAAGGACTGTCGTACGTTCTTTTACACTTGTGTCCAAAATTAAAAGTAACAAAACCGTTATTTCCCCGTCCAGTATCAAATTCACTGTATAATCATAGAGACGATCAGCAGAGGTCAGTACGATTTTGTTCGGCATGGAAGATGGCATTCCGACAACGGACAAGCACGCCAATGACGCCGTCATGGCACCTATCAAGCGGGGTAGTGTTTGGCTGGTAGACCCACATTCACAATCGCGGTGTATACACACATAGACGATACAGTATGGCATGGAGAAGACACCTACTAGACTCCCTGCGGTGGATGGCCATAGGAGGTTGTGGAAGTAGGAAAATCGCGAGCTCATGTGGCCCGATGGCTTTACGTGAATCGTTCTTTTGTTTCTCGAATGTGGCGACAGTTTTTAGAGACCGAAACTGTATCCCGAAGACTAGAGCAGCACGACCACGTGTAACATTAGAAACAGGAGACCGTTGTTTGGCTGTAAGGGCACGATAGTGCCACCCTAGGGCAACTGGCATCTGACCTCTCAGCTTCCACTGGACATGTTGTATCGAGGGAAACAGCGAATAGAATGCTTCTCCAGAGTGGCCTTTACTGTCGGAAACCTGCTGTATATGTTGCTCTGACTCGTCTTCACAGAAGGGAACGTCTAGAGTGGAGTCATCAACATGCCCCCTGGACAGATGAGTCCCGGTTGGTCTGGAGAATGGTCGTCGGCAGATTCGCATCTGGAGGGAACGTGGAACACGATTTGGGGACAAAAACATTGTGGAAAGCAATCGATATGGCGGAGGATCCCTAACAGTGTGGGCTGGGATTGTATTGGCCACACGAACACCTCTTCTTGAAATTGTACGGTTGAACTGGCAAGGTTTAAGTGCTGTCAGTTATAGTGACGAGGTCTTAGGACCTCAACTGGGACTGTTGCCGGATGCTTCGGGTCCACACTTCGTACTGATGGACGATGATGCTGTAGCTCATAGAACAGGGATGGCTGATGGTTTCTTGGAAGCGGAAGATACTGCATTCATATTTTTGCCTCCCCACTCTCTCGATTTAAATCCCGTAGAGCACATCTGGGATCCCGTAGAGAGAAGGGTTGCATCACGTCAGCATTCACTAACTACCCTCCTGGACTTGCGCACAATTCTGCTGTTAGAATGAGCATTATTGGCTCAACACGTGATTGACAGAATCATTCACAGCATCCCCCATCGTTGTCAAACTTGTATTGCTGCCAGAGGTGGTTAGGGCCCATACTGAAGACATTAACAACTTTTCGGAACGTGTGTGCATATCCACTAATTTGGAAAAAGCGAAGAAAATTTTTGTCTACCGTCTTGCTCATTGTTGTTTACAACGTTTAATATTTACATTGTTTCTACTTTAGTATCAACTGTTATACTGTTTCGAGGCAAAATAATCACTACTTCACAAAATTTCTGTTGGTTGCTTAATTTTCGACCCAGGGTACTTAGATCCTCACATTTCACTGCACGGTTTCAAATTCTTACAGTGTATCTTTAAAGATATCCTCCAAATTACAGTCTACTGATTATTACCTGGCAAAATGAGTTTCAGCTTCTTGTAATCAATAGCCTGTCATTTCAAAACCAGATTTACACTTTCCGTGTCTGATTTTGCAGTTTGTCTTCAACCTGAATCACTGTTCTGTTTTATTCCTGGAAGCCGGCCGCGGTGGTCTCGCGGTTCTAGGCGCGCAGTCCGGAACAGCGCGACTGCTACGGTCGCAGGTTCGAATCCTGGCTCGGGCATGGATGTGTGTGATGTCCTCAGGTTAGTTAGATTTAAGTAGTTCTACGTTCTAGGGGACTGATGACCACAGCTGTTAAGTCCCATAGTGCTCAGAGCCATTTGAACCATTTGAGCCATTTATTCCTGGAACTGCCAGTTAAATTTACGTTCATAAATAGAAATTAAAGTTTCATAAACTGCTTACATTTACCAGCCTTAATATTGAATTTAAATTTAAGTCTTTTGCAACATATGCTTCCTTCGCTCTAATTTATTATATATATATATATATCTTCAAATACGTCTAATGTTCATTAGATGTATACAGGAGGACAGTTATTGAAGTACATGAAAAAAATCGCCACAACCTCTGGATGGTTTGCGTTAGGTTGTTCAAACTGTACGGTTAGTGGCGCGGCATGTATGGAAATAGTATGGTTCAAATGGCTCTGAGCACTATGGGACTTAACATCTGAGGTCATCAGTCCCCTAGAACTTAGAACCTAACTAACCTAAGGACATCACACACGCCCATGCATCCATGCCCGAGACAGGATTTGAGCCTGTAATCGTAGCGGTCGCGCGGTTCCGGACTGAAGCGCATAGAACCGCTCTACCACAGCGGCCAGCAGTCAACTTTCATTTGGATGGTTTCGTCAACAAGCAAAATTGTTGCATTTGGGGGACTCAGAATCTACATTTCGCGATCGAGTCATCTCTTCACTCTCCACGGGTGACTGTGTGGTGTGCAGTGTCCAGTCACGGAATAATGGGTGCAATGTTCTTCGACGGTATGTTACGTACCTTACGGTATGTGAAGTTTCTGAAACATGATTTCATCCCTATTATCCTAGGCGATCCTGATTTCGACAAAATGTGGTTCATGCAAGTCGGAGCTCGACCACATTGGAAGAGGAGAGTATTTGATGTATTTGAGGAGCACTTCGGAGACCCCATTTTGGCTCTGGGCTACCGAGAAGCCACTGGCATGGGCCTCGATTGGTCGCCATATTCTCCTGATATGAACTCAAGCGACTTCTTTATGAGGGTCTATATTAAAGACAAGAAGACTGCAACAACCTCAAAACCAATGATGAGCTGGAAACAGCCGTTCAGGAGGTCAACGACAGCACCGATGTTCCGATAATTCAGTGAGTCACGCAGAATCGCGTCTGCGCCACATCGTCGCCAATTACGGCAGGCAGGCATAACGAACATGTCACGACCTAAATCCGAATATCTACAGTGACATTTATGTATTGAATAAAATGTGTGCAGCCGGCCGCGGTGGTCTAGCGGTTCTAGGCGCGCAGTCCCGAACCGCGCGACTGCTACGGTCGCAGGTTCGAGTCCTGCCTCGGGCATGGATGTATGTGATGTCCTTAGGTTACTTAGGTTTATGTAGCTCTAAGTTATAGGGGACTGATGACCACAGCAGTTAAGTCCCATAGTGCTCAGAGCCATTTGAACCATTTTGAAAATATGTGCACGCTGTCGTTTGTAACGAATCAACGTTTTCTTTCATGTAGTTCAATAATTGTCACCCTGTAACACATGTGTCGTTCAAACCTGCGTTCTAATTCATCGTTCCGCTGATCCGTTTTTTAGTGTTCTGCTGATCGGTATCGGACTCTGCTGTTATAGCAATTCTTTTATTGATGCATTATCGCCCTCATCCATTCCGAAATGGTATGCAACAAAGCTCTTCACGCTAACTGCTAAACATCTCACACATTTGCCCATATACACCATCTTAAATCCGCACACTTCCTAAAATATAAACACTCCTCTGTCATACCCCAAGTAATCGTGGTACTACTCGCCGTGTCTACTGCAGTGTGCTCGTACCAGTGGGCGACGGATTGTGGTCGTTGACAGCAGCTAGAATGTCTGCACTCACTTCAGCGGCGACAAGAGGGGAGTGTCGCCTGCGGCAGCTGCGGCGTCGGTGGCAGCAGCAGCAGTGGCTGCAGCAGAAATGGTGGCGCCGGCAGCTGCTACTGCGTCAGCGGCAGCCAGTGGCGAAGCGGCGTCAGCTGCGTTGGCTACCGCCGAAGACGTCCGCTGCGGTAACGCTGGTGGCAGCGGCGGTCAGCTTGCGGCAAAAAACCGGGGCGTCATCAGTTGCATCATCCTCTACGTCACCAACAGCTGGTGGGCTGCACAACAGGCGTTGCCCATTGATTGTTTTCATTTCAGTTATATATCCTCTCTCCTTTTATTATTTGATTCTTCCCTGCTTTATCCCACTTTTTCTTGTACTCGTGTTCCTGTCACGCAGGAAATCACGTAAATGTTTTGACGTTTTATATATTAATGTGGTAGATGGCTGAGTTTGGTTTGTAACCCACAGAGAAATGGACTTCTATCGACAAGGAAGTTCGATACTTGATTATCCATATACATATGCCCCTGCTACCATCCAGATTCTTTTCCAAATCAATTTTGAAAGTTATTCAGTTACTTTGCTAAAAATTTAAAAAACAATGCAAAATTCTTTTAATGTCTAGGCCATTTTCATAAGACAATTAAAATATAATGACCAGCTAGTTTTGGTTGTAAGTAACAACCATATTCAGATCATTTACATACTAAATGCGGGTCGCAAACAATGTTGGTATATCAGTAATATTATCATCTAGTGTCAAGTGGGTGGTGGGGGGTTCGGTTGTTTGGGGAAGGAGACCACACAGTCTCATCGGATAAGAGAAGGACGGGGAAGGAAGTCGGCCGTGCCCTTTCAGAGGAACGATTCCAGCATTTGCCTGGAGTGATTTAGGGAAATCACGGAAAACCTAAATCAGGATGGCCGGACGCAGGATTGAACCGTCGTCCTCCCGAATGCGAGTCGAGTGTCTAACCACTGCGCCACCTCGCTCGGTCTCTAGTGTCAAGGAGCTGTATAGAAAGTAACATGAATAATATATCTGATGCTAACAGGTATTTCCAAACTGAGGTAGGCTGTAAACCATATTTGTACGACATGTATGCTGAACAAACAGGTTGCATCAGTAAAATCATATCAACCATTTACTTACAGGTGTATGTAAGAAAAATTCTGCAAAAAGAAGAATGTGCCACGGAAAAAATCTGCGAATGGTTGTACAGCATGGCTAATACAATGAAACGCCAAAGAAACTGGTTTGGCACGCGTATTAAAATACAGAGATATGTCAACAGGCAGAATACTCCTATGTAAGATAATATGTGTCAGGTGTAGTTGTCAGATCGGTTACTACTACTACAATGGTAGGTCATCAAGAGTGAAATGAGTTTGCACGTGGTGGTAAAGTTGGCGCACGAGCGATGGGGCTCAGGATCTCCGACGTAGCAATAACGAGTGGATTTTGCCGTACGACCTTTTCACGAATAGACAGCGAATATGAGGACTCTGATAAAACATTAAACCTCCAACATTATTGCGGTTGGCAAAAGCTCCTGGAAGAACGGGACCAACGATACAAGGGAATCGTTCAATGTGACAGAAGTGCAACCCTTCCGCCAACTGTTGCAGATTTCAGTGCTGGCCCATCAACCAATGTCAGCGTGCGAGCCATTCAAAGAAACATCATCGATATGGGCGTCCAGAGCCAAAGGCCGACTCGTGTACCCTTGCTGACTGCTCGGCGCAAAGCTTTATGCCTCACATGGGCCTATCAACACCGACATTGGACTATTGATGCCTGAGAATACATTGCCTGGTGGGACGAGTCTCATTTCAAATTATAGCGAACGGATGGACGTGTACAGGTATGAAGGCAACCTCATGGACCTATGGAACCTGTATTTCTGAAATGGGACTGTACAAGCTGGTGGAGGCTCAGTTATGGTGTGAGGCATGTGCAGTTGGAGTGATATGGGAGCACTTATACGTCTAGACACGACTCTGACAGGTGACACGCAGGAAAGCATCCTGTCTGGTCACCTGCATCCGTTCATATCCATTGTGCATTCCTATGGACTTGCGCAATTCCAGTTGGATAATGCGACACCCCACACTTGCAGAATTGTTACAGAGTAGCTCCAAGAAAACTTTTCTGAGTTTAAACACTTCCGCCAGCTGCCAAACTCCTCAAACATGACATTATTGAGCATATCTGGAAAGCCTTGCAATGTGCTGTTCAGAAGAGATATCGTACTCTTACGGATTTATAGACAGCCCGGCAGGATGCATGGTGTCGATTCCCTCCAGCACTACTTCAGATCTTAGTCAAGTCCATGCCGTGTCGCGTTGCGACGATATTAGCCGGTGTACCACGTTCTTTGGCTCTTCAGTGTTCAATTCTAGTGAATCACAAAATATGTCAGAGGCGATCAAAAATATTCTGTACCAACGCCGTATGCAAATCAGGCCAAATCGGCGTGACCTTTGAGGCAATCGCCCCACCTACGCAGCAGGGTGATGATACCCGTTTGGTAAAACAACATGTCCTGGTGCGTGAAGAAGTCCGTAAGTGCCTGCTGCACGTCATCGTCTGACAGTTATCCTCAACACTTCAGGTCTCTTTTTAAGGGATCGGTGGAGTTACAGTGGTTTGGGGGGAGATTCGCATCTGGAGGATGCTCGTGTGCTCGAGTGTTCACTTGAGTTGGTGTGCTGTATCGTAGTAGCCTTCAGAATCGACCAGCGTCTTGTGTCGAATCGCGACCAGCAAGGAATGTGGCTCACCATTCCACACTGGTGGTTTCATCTAGGTATGTTGCCCCACCCACTTTCTTCATTCTCAGATGGAAGTCAGTCAGTGTTTGTCCTTCAGCATTTAGTAATAACATCGCCATTTTTCACGTTGTTGCATTTACTGCATGCGTGCCAGAAAGACGTGAACGCGACGATAATCCCTTACATACTTTCGGTGCCTATGCAGGGTGTAACGAGTAGAAGTGGTGACTGAGGACGGGGTACTCAGCAACGTTACATCAATATTTATATCATTTACAGACTACAATTATAATTATTACAAGTCGTGTGTTTTTAGGTTGCTTGGTACGTCCAGTACGTGTGGCAACACCGTGCCATGAATGCCAGTTTTTCCCTGGACAGCAGGTCAGGTGCCGAAGTGTGGACACATGGGCGGTAACCATTAATTCATATTGGCAGACGTAGTCCCATTAGTGGTCCAATTACTACTGTGCAGAACCTTCAGGTCATAAAGTTTAAGATGTGTTCATGGGAAGACTATTTGGGGCATAGTAAAACAACCAACATAGTGATATGTGTATCATAGTGTCACAGTACGTTACTTATTCTATAAATATTCTTTACAAATTTCTTCTACATACCTTGATATGGTGTCTGTTTTCTTCGAACAAGTTCGACCCCTTCGTGATTTTCATCCCAAAACTGCTGTGAGTCAAGACACAAACAAATTAATGACATTAATGGCCAGTGGGTATTGTTTAGTACCACTCACAAAATCTGCAGTTATAATCATTACACGTTGTATATCCGCATTATAGTCTCCATACGTTTGCCTATACTGTGTAGCAACACAATTCAATAGCAACTTTACGTCTTCCCTTACAAAACGCCCATCGTTGCAGCGCGTTACTCATCGAAGACTGGTCCGGAAGATGGATCAACTATGTTTCGACATTGAATGGAAGTAATCAAGGTTATTCAGGCTGAACCCGAAAGTGTTTTATTTCGTTGTCGACAAGTTACACAGTGTAACATGGCCATTTTGTTTCTATGTTTGACTGCAATTTCATCAACCATGGTGTAGAACCATTCCCAGTTTTTGCGTCATTACATTACAGTTATGTCGCTTAATTTGACTTTCATAGTATTTCCAGTTAACAGTTCATGTGTTTTCGCTAACAGAACCAGTTTCTTCAACCAGCATCTCATACGAGTATGATTTCCAGCCTGGTTCAGTGTTGCCTTTGCTGTTAGCACCCAATGTCTTACTCATGTTGCTTCCCATACAAGTCGTGTCAGTATATAAAGCTTATTACTGATAAATGCAGTTTGTGTTCAACCCTCACTTAATACGTGCCTGATCTGGAGGTGGACGCCTCTTACTACTTAAACTAGACAGGCATCATATTTTGTCTTATGTAAATCGGATGTACTCACTGAAAGACTTTGGGAGTTCTTTTTTAATTTTAACGAATAATTTAAAGATCACTTTTCACATTCCTAATTATGTCAGGCACCACCAGCAGTTTCTTCTGTCTTTATGAGAGTGGAAAGCTCTTAGGAGACATGCAGGAATGATAGCATTGCTTAACGTGTTAACTAGTTCTCCTGTCAGTAAATCATATTTCCGCCTCTCATAGGCACTGAATGTGTGGGTGAAACCCTCCCCCCCCCCCCCCCTAGTATCATAGTATCACAGTACGTTACCTAATCTATAAATATTCTTTAGAAATTTCTTCTACATACCTTGATATGGTGTCTCTTTTTTCGAACAAGTTCGAAGGGACAAACGTAATTTTTATCCCAGAACTGCTACGAGTCAAGACACATTAATGACATTAATGGCCAGTGAATATTGTTTGGAATCAATGGGGAAAGTAGAATATTTGTTCCGAACAGGGTTTCTAACCCGTTCTATTGCTTATTAGGCAGATGTGTTGACCATACGGATACAGTGATCA
Organism: Schistocerca gregaria; assembly: GCF_023897955.1. Taxonomy (NCBI): domain Eukaryota; kingdom Metazoa; phylum Arthropoda; class Insecta; order Orthoptera; family Acrididae; genus Schistocerca; species Schistocerca gregaria. The sequence goes on from NC_064926.1 coordinate 431,829,487, forward strand.
TGGCAACTATGTGAACTATCCTAGCACGCCTCCCGTCAGACCCAAATTCTCGTGCTATATATACCACCCACTACTATTGCAGAGCCCCTAGCGTACTATCATTACTCGCGGCATTTTGCCGATTGCTGTATGAGATCGAGCGTGGTGTGCATCTGCATCTCGCCTGAATTATTCCTTTGGGGTGTCTGTTCCTTCGGATATGTACGTCCGCAGCTCTTGGTCTCACGGTCGCGTTCACGCTTCCCGAGCACCGGGTCCCGAGTTCGATTCTCAGCTGGGTCAGGGATTTCCATCTGCCTCGAGATGATAGGGTGTTTGCGTTTTCCTCATCATTTCATCTTCATTCATAAAAGTGGTGAGATTGGGCTAAGCAAAGTTTGGGAATTTGTATAGGCGCTGATAACCGCGCAGCTGAGCGCCCCACAAACCAAACAAAATCATCATCATCGCATATGTACAAATGTAATTCAAGTGAGAACAACCAGTTGATGAGTGTGGATGCACACCACACTGGAACTCTTCCAGGAATAGGCGAAATGCCACGAATTGTGAGGATATGAGCATGGGTCACTACGTTGCAACCTGTGGCTGGACAGGTATGAGCAGCACTCAGAGGCTCGCCTTCTCACATTGTTTTTGAATTTTGTGACTAAAGTCCTTCTAGCTTGTTATTTATTTTATATTTGACACATGAGTACTGTCTCTGTCTGGTACAGTTAGACAGTACTTACACTTTTTATGTATAAAAAATATTTTCCTTAAGTTTGTAATTATGTTTTAAAACACTTTGTATGTCTAAATTCTGATGAAGGCACTCTTAGAAGTGTTGAAACCTGGTCAATAAGACTAAAAATTATGACCGAGGGCTCATTTGTTTCATTTTCAATTGATAAACGGTCTCTGAATCAAGCAGGTATGTTTAAAACCTTGTTTGTCACTTTGTTGTTGGAAATTGGGCTTCTTTGTGGAGTAATACACTCGATCCATTTTTATCTAGTAACCAGGCACTTGGCACAAAACTGTTTTCGGCGGCTTCACATATTCTACTAGCGACTGCAAGCTATACGAAAGGAAAGAGAACACGTTTTCTTGTAGATACGAAAGTAGCATGCATCTGCTTTAAAGCACAACAAATCATGCGTTGCTTTGCGTGCACAACGTCAGCAGCAAGCACAGAAATATTACTTTTGTAAACAAAAACTGTATTTTCTTGCTGCTCTGTATTTTATTTCTCCCAGAAGCGTTTCGTATTTTAACTTAAAGGCATCATCAGCGGGATCTAGAATCATAAAGTTTTGTTTCGCTCTGCATTTTCTGTAGATTATAAAACACTTCAAGTCTCGTTTTTCTTGTAAATAATTGACTATTTTCAGTTTTTCATGTTTTTGGTTGGCATCTGCGTTTCCTCTCGTCTAGTTACATGCTGGAGATCGCACCAGAGCTCTATTTCGAAACGTAATTATGTTTTTGTGTTGCCGAACATTTTTCTGCCCATAATATGAAGGACAACCAAACAATTTAAAAACAGATGTGGAAGAATTGTCTGTATTAAACTGAGTGAATTTCCAAATTCACAATAGATGTTTATTGTCATGTCACTTTATGACGACTGGTTTCATACCCTGGAGATATATCTTCAGGTCATATAAAAGTAATACTTCATCTGCCACGACTTCCAAGGTACACGTGAGCATAAAAACATGTCGCTCCTCGGTAAAACAGTGGATGAAGCGGCAGATGGGATGAGAACCGAACCATGCATGATCAGTAAACATCTCCCAAGGATTGTCAAAAGACGAGTACGGACAGCACATGACAATCCACGTATGACAGGAGATGAAACAGAGGATTAAAAGACACACAATCATTTGGAGTCGTCAACATATTAAAATATATTGGCAGGCGTTAAATAGAGCTGAACGTTACAGCGCTAGGAACACACTTTTCATCTAGTTTGTGACGCACTATCATTCTTCTGATTACAGATATTTGATAGAAAACTGTTATTTCAGGACGCATTGCGAGTTCAATATTTGTGTCATCCTGTTTAGTTTGTTTATGTACATGTTGCCAACCTGAAAATAGCGTTTATTGCTAAATTTATGTGTCAAAATGGTGACTCGTCCGGTTGTGCTGCCATTTATGAAACGCATAATAGGGGGTGATTTCCAACAGGATAACGCTCTACCACATAACGTTGTTGTAACCAAACATCCAGTATTGACCTGCTGCTTTGGCCTGTTCGATCAACCACATCTGTCTGAAATCGAACACACATAGGGCATCATCAGACAAATCTGCAGCGCCACCCACAAACAGCATTAACCCTCGAATGTGTGCAACAGGCATGGAACTCCAACCAAAAAACTATCATCCGGCACCTATTAAACACAATGCATATCCGTCTGCATGTTTCCATTCAACGTTTTGGCGCTCGAAACTTTATTAACGTACCAGAAATTCACAGTTGCTGTGGTTTGTCTTGCACTTACATTAACTATGATCTCGACGTGTTAATCACTTAAATATATTGCGTAGACAAATTTATTCCCGAAATTTCATTACTTTATGTGTATCATTTGTTGGTGTTGCAATTTTTTTTATCGAGACCCCTGCTATTCACCACGAGAAATGTCCTCAAAAATCTTTTTACCGTTATTGGTGACAATCTGTACCCTTAACCCTTGTATTCAAACTCATCGACATGTAGACATGCCATAGAGTTCCTTATCTAGCGCCCATCTAGTGCTGTGCTACTAAATCACACGAGGTGAGTTGTGTATATTTCACGAAACTATGGCAGGGGGAGGGACGAGCGATAGGATTTGAAGGTAGCCCCCATGTAGTGGATTCTACTGCAAGTTTATCATTGAGTAGTATGAAACTGAAGCAACACAGTCTTTTGTGAGACAGTTTTACTGCGGTACCTGCACATTCCTCGGTCACGCAAATAGATTTCTAAAATCGCTAGTTCTGCGGAAAGAGAAGTAGGATACGAAGCGACTACACTACAGCGCTCGTTAAAGAAAACGTTCTATCGTTAACGGCAATGACAGTCGAAACAGCTCAATATCGAAGAAGATTCCATTGCATTGCTCCTGCAATAAGACTTCGCTCGAAGTAGCACTGTATTAGGACACGGTATACTGCGATGAGAAGTCATTCGCAGCGCCATCTCTAAACGGCGCCGTCCATTTGTATCACGACCTCTTCCGACCGAAAGAAATTTCTGTGAGATGTTGCATGCATAGGAATGGCTACTATACTCATTTTAAAGAGCCCATTCAGTCGAAGACGACCATGAAGCACAAGCAGTGTCAAACTCCAGAACTAGAACTTGAAACTGTTAGTGCAGTTCCACATATTTTAAATCTGTTACACTCTTTCTTAAGGAACCCGGTAGTCCTAAACCATTAACCACTGACTAAACAATAGCCACATGCACACACGGTTGACCTCATTACGAGAATACAGAGTGGGCTGGCGCAGTGGTTAGCACAATAGAGTCACATCCGGGAGGAGGACGAATCAAATCCCCGTCCAGCCATCCTGCTTTGGTTTTCGGTTTTTCCCTAAATTATTCCAGGTAAATGGCGGGATGGCTCGTTTGAAAAGGATACTGCCGATTCCGACGTCATGATCCCGTATTACGAGCTTCCACTCCGTCTCTAATGGCCAAACTGAGGACGCGACGTTAAAGTCTAATCTCCTCCTTATTGTGGGTCAGAAATACGACATAAAAGTAACAGTTATAGTAAGATGTTTGTCTGCCCTGGGATTTTCTATTGTGTTACAAGGATAGTAACTGAGGACATAGCTCTCCGCTCTCCATGTCATTTGAACTAGACATCTGTATGAAGGCGTGCTGAAAAGTAGTACTTCCGAAATTTTTACGTGGAAACACTTAAGGCTTTTTAAATAAAACAAACATTACATGACGATAGTATCTGTTCCCGAAAGAACAGTTACCGTAGGTGACCATGCGGCTTTGCTGGAAATGAAACGATAATTAAATGGGCACCCTAGCTGCAAACAGGCGTTGATGTACTTCATTAGGGACATGTTGAAAATGTGTGCCCCAACCGGGACTCGAACCCGGGATCTACTGCTTGTATGGCAGACGCTATATCCATCTGAGCCACCGAGGGCACAGAGGAAAGCGCGACTTCAGGGACTTATCCCTTCCACGCTCCCCGTGAGACCCACATTCCCAACTTGTCCACACCACTACATTCGAGTGCGCCTAAGAGATGTTTGCCCATCATACTGATTACTCGTAGCAGGTTAATCTACCAAGTCCCGTACGAGTTCGGGCATAGCGTGTGCGTTCGCACAAGAAGGTCAATGGCCGGGAAGCCATATAAGCAGGAGATGCCAGGTTCGAGTCCCGGTCGGGGCACACATTTTCAACATGTCCCTAATGAAGTACATCAACGCCTGTTTGCAGCTAGGGTGTCGATATAATTATCGTTATCCCAGCAAGGTAGCTCAGCGTGTTCGGTCAAAGGGTTACGCGCCCTCTGTAATAAAAAAAAAAAAACAACTGAGTCAATCGATCAACAACGAACATAAATGGATGTCTTACGACGTCCTCCCCGAGCAGATACAACGAACAAAAGCGAACAAAATGAGATCCGAAAAACAATAATTATCATTTCAAAACCAACTTTATTGAGACTATGTATCTTTATTCTTCATGTCCATGTATTTATTTCCTAACATAGTCACTCTGATGATGCAAACATTTCTTCCTACCAGAGACCTGTTGGTTGATATCATCACTGTAGAATGTCAGACTTCGTTAAGGGAGACACATCTTCACCTCAGCGTGCACCACTCCACAACCATCAAAGTGAAGTCCACGAAGGTGTTTAAAGTTTTGAAAACAGATGAAAATCGGATGGGGTCAAGTCGGCACACAATAGGGGTGATCGAATACAGTGAACCCACGGAGAAAAATTGCTGTAGAGGTCGCAGTGATCGTGTGTGACGTTGCACTGTCATACTGAAGGAGAGGTTGTTCCATGAGTGGATCGTTAGAAACTTGAGTAAAGTTTCTGAGGCATCACTGTTACTTTACACACAGCCATGTTGCACGTAATAATTTCCAGCCCTGTAGCCGGACTTGATTGCACCTTCTGCCAGCGAAGTGAGAAAGTCCGAGGTAAACATGCACGATATGTAATGCCTCACCCTGTGTTGAGAAATAAATGAAAAATTTTGGAGGCCTTGCTTTTCCGTATGCGCTTATAGTACACTAAGACAAAAAAAGGCGCACCACGAAGGAATTATCAGAATGAGACGGAAATCGGTCGACGAGATGAGGATGGAGGGCCATCCCTACTTCCCTATAATACACTCCTGGAAATGGAAAAAAGAACACATTGACACCGGTGTGTCAGACCCACCATACTTGCTCCGGACACTGCGAGAGGGCTGTACGAGCAATGATCACACACACGGCACAGCGGACACACCAGGAACCGCGGTGTTGGCCGTCGAATGGCGCTAGCTGCGCAGCATTTGTGCACCGCAGCCGTCAGTGTCAGCCAGTTTGCCGTGGCATACGGAGCTCCATCGTAGTCTTTAACACTGGTAGCATGCCGCGACAGCGTGGACGTGAACCGTATGTGCAGTTGACGGACTTTGAGCGAGGGCGTATAGTGGGCATGCGGGAGGCCGGGTGGACGTACCGCCGAATTGCTCAACACGTGGGGCGTGAGGTCTCCACAATACATCGATGTTGTCGCCAGTGGTCGGCGGAAGGTGCACGTGCCCGTCGACCTGGGACCGGACCACAGCGACGCACGGATGCACGCCAAGACCGTAGGATCGTACGCAGTGCCGTAGGGGACCGCACCGCCACTTCCCAGCAAATTACGGACACTGTTGCTCCTGGGGTATCGGCGAGGACCATTCGCAACCGTCTCCATGAAGCTTGGCTACGGTCCCACACACCGTTAGGCCGTCTTCCGCTCACGCCCCAACATCGTGCAGCCCGCCTCCAGTGGTGTCGCGACAGGCGTGAATGGAGGGACGAATGGAGACGTGTCGTCTTCAGCGATGAGAGTCGCTTCTGCCTTGGTGCCAATGATGGTCGAATGCGTGTTTGGCGCCGTGCAGGTGAGCGCCACAATCAGGACTGCATACGACCGAGGCACACAGGGCCAACACCCGGCATCATGGTGTGGGGAGCGATCTCCTACACTGGCCGTACACCTCTGATGATCTTCGAGGGGACAATGAATTGTGCACGGCACATCCAAACTGTCATCGAACCCATCCTTCTACCATTCCTAGACCGGCAAGGGAACTTGTTTGTCCAACAGGACAATGCACGTCCGCATGTATCCCGTGCCACCCAACGTGCTGTAGAGGGTGTAAGTCAACTACCCTGGCCAGCAAGATCTCCGGATCTGTCCCCCATTGAGCATATTTGGGACTGGATGAAGCGTCGTCTCACGCGGTCTGCACGTCCAGCACGAACGCTGGTCCAACTGAGGCGCCAGGTGGAAATGGCATGGTAAGCCGTTCCACAGGACTACATCCAGCATCTCTACGATCGTCTCCATGGGAGAATAACAGCCTACATTGCTGCGAAAGGTGGACATACACTGTACTAGTGCCGACATTGTGCATGCTCTGTTGCCTGTGTCTTTGTGCCTGTGGTTCTGTCAGTGTGATCATGTGATGTATCTGTCCCCAGGAATGTGTCAATAAAGTTTCCCCTTCCTGGGACAATGAATTCACGATGTTCTTATTTCAATTTCCAGGAGTGTTATTCAAACGCTTTCAGTTGTGGAGCGATCCAGCGATATTGATGGGCAAGAAGAGGTGTAGAAAACACGAAGACAAGCAGTACTAACTCTCTATGTGTGCAGGCGGGCGTAATCTTCCTGAAACGTAAGCTTAGGTCGGCCATCCACGAGGACAACAAATGGGGCGTAGAAAACAGTCGCCGTACGGGTGTGCTGTGAGCATGCCGTGGATGCCATATGCTATGAAGGGAAATGGCACACTCAATTATCATTCTTGGCTATAGGGCCGTATGTCGGGCAACAGTCAAGTTGATATCTCTCTACTATTAGTTGCGTCTCCAGACACATCTTCAGCCTGAAATATCATTGAGTGGAATGAAACTCCCTTCTGTGATGAGTCTCGACTCTAAATGAGCCACGATGACCATCTAAAACGTGTGTGGAGACGGCCTTGGTAGTTGTGGGAAAGCAACCACACTGTCATCTGTGACTCCGTTACAGCACAGCATTACATCGACGTATTCTACTATCCGTTTTGCTGACCTTCATGGCAAGCCAACCTGGACTTTGATTTCAGCAAGATAATGACCGATCTCACACGGGGAGATTTTATACTGCTTGTGTTCGTGCTTCCCCTGTGTATGCTAGCACGTTCGACGTATCCCTCCCTAATTGAGAACGTTTGAGGCATTATGGACACGGTCCTCCAACCATCTCAGGGTTTTGACGATCTAACGCTCCAGTTGGACAGAATGGCGTCCCTCACGAGGGCATCCAGCAACCCAGTCAATCAGTACCAAGCCAAATAACTTTCTGTATAAGGTCAAGAAATGGACCAAGGCGTTACTGAGTTGCTCAAATTACAAAGCTTTTTCTTTTGAATAAATCATCCAATTTTTCTGAAAATGTAGTTCTTTGAAACTTATTGGCAGATTAAAACTGTGTGCTGGACCGAGACTAGAACTCGGGACATTTGCCGATCGCAGGCAAGTGCTCTAACAACAGAGCTACCCAAGCATGACTCACGACCCGTCCTCACAGCTTTGATTGCGCCAGAACCTCGTCTCCCACCTTCCAAACTACGCACAAGCTCTCCTGCATACCTTTGCAGGATAGCTTTTGCGAAGTTTGGAAGGTAGGAGACGAGGTACTGGCGGAAGCAAAGCTATGAGGAAGGATTGTGAGTCATGATTGGGTAGCTCAGTTGATGCCAGCACGGTAGCTCAGCGTGTTCGGCCAGAGGGTTGGTTGGCCTCTGTGACAAAAAAAAAACTGAGTGAAAGGGTCAAAAGACGAACTTGAACGGTTGTCATGTGACGTCCACAACGACCAAACACAACGATCAACAACGAATAGAAAAAAAATTAAAAAATAAAAATAAATTTTGGTAGAGCATTTTCCCACGAAAGGCAGAGGTCCAGATTTCCTGTCTCTGTCCGGAACACAGTTTAATCTGTCAGGAAGTTTCATATCAGCGCACATTCCGCTGCAGAGTAAAAATTTCATTTTGTAGTTGTTTATTTATCCGTGCATGCACATCAAATTTGCCAGTTTCCGCCCCATTCGGATAATTCCTCCGTGGCGTGTCTCCGAATTTCAGTTTACCTGAACTAGAACATACTGGCAGCTTGACCTGAAAGTACAAAAAACCTTCACGAATGTTACCCCATTACTTTCTTATAACAGTTGAGGAGCCTCTCCTTTGACTTCAGTGAAAGAAACGTACATGCGATGCCCAGTGACATAGAGAGTTTTAAAAAAGGGAGGAAGGTATTAACGCCTTGTCAACGGTGAGGTGATCAGAAACGAAGTACTAACTTCGACCGAAGTAAGATTTCGACTTAAACCTTTAAGGGGAAGTAACGAAGAATCTAAAGCTAGATGGTGATATAAAGTGAGGTCCTCTAGAATAAATTTACACTGCGATACCACTGTGCTCAATCTTAATACTGAGAGAAAGTTACTATCGCATACATGCATAGATACATAGGACGCTACATTGGTCAACTGACAAGACAGCTCAGTCGCAACTGTAGCGATATAGTGGTGTCGGCAAAAGCACAACCTAAAACTGAATAACATGGCTCGATGCAAGTCAATAAGGAACGGTCGTGCACCGTCGCTTTTAAGCCCACATCTTTTAAAGATTTTGTATCCCGCCTGGATAGGCGGTGCGAGGGTCTGCTCATGTGAACTGCTTCTGTAATAAAGGCCGAGAGTGAAGGAAGTGAGTAGGAGCAGGAGAGGTGAAGCACTTCCATACTGCAGGTAACTTTGACACTTTTAAGATGGCAGCTGTGGCCGAACGGTTCTAGGTGCTTCAGTTCGGAACCATGTGACTGCTCGGTCGCGCGTTGGAATACTGCCTCGGGCAAGGGTGTGTGTGATGTCGTTAGGTTAGTTAGGTTTAAGTTGTTGTTAAGTCTACTGGACTGATGACCTCAGATGTTAGGTTCAAAAATGGTTCAAATGGTTCTGAGCACTATGCGACTTAACTTCTGAGGTCATCAGTCGCCTAGAACTTAGAACTAATTAAACCTAACTAACCTAAGGACATCACACACATCCATGCCCGAGGCAGGATTCGAACCTGTGACCCTAGCGGTCGCCCGGCTCCAGACTGTATCGCCTAGAACCGCACGACCACTCCAGCCGGCCAGATGTTAAGTCCCATAGTGCATAGAGCCATTTGAACCATTTAACACTTTTAATAGAGTCCAAAACACAAGTAAATATCAAATGCATACATAACTTTGGATAGGGTGAGCATGTAGGTGTGAAGCCGTAGTCCACGTCTAACTCATGTGGCAGAATCTGCAAGACAGGAGCTTTGTGTCGACGTGTAGCTTGCTCTCCCCCTTTTGAGAGGATGCGTTTCTGAATGAGGTATTTAAATATATTGCTTCCTCCTATTTAAACCTGCTGACAAGATTACGAATGCAAAATTAGATTTCAGCGCGCACGGAGGCTTTCGGGCAGTCGTTCTTCCCGCGAACCATACGCGACTGGAACAGGAAAGGGAGGTAATGACAGTGGCACGTAAAGTGCCCTCCGCCACACGCCGTTGGGTGGCTTGTGGAGTATAAATGTAAATGTAGATGTAGAATCCTGTGAAGTTAGTATGACTGTTCTCAAAACTAACAAATACTCGTTGATGTCCAAACTTTAACTGAGCGTAACTAAAACAAACTCTCAATAGAAAGCTAGCCCACTCGGTAGTAGAAGCGATATTTCCAGACCGTGTGCTCTTGATGAGAATCCCACAAATCAAAACGACATTGCTCAGCTTCACAGCGTTGGCCAGGGGGCGCTGTGGTCGGGGTAGTTAGTCTTCTCTCGTAGTGCCAACTTAATCTTCTCTCGTAGTACCAACTTACGAGAGCGTGCACCTACGTTGTGGAATCGTAACAAAAGACACTCAAAAATCAATTAAATATTAGGAAGAACTCTAAACGAAGTTGAACCGTATCAGTTCCCTTTCCTTTTACAAATGCCCCAACTCCTCATGAGTTCGCAGCCGCAGTATTGAGTGGGCTGTTTGTGTATGGAGTGTGGTGGTGGTGTCGTGATCGGGGAAGCGAGGTGTTGTCACGGGAAGCAGTAAACTGCGACGGTGGTGCTTGGGTAGCGATGTCCTCCACTCACGATGTCAATGGGGTTATATGGCTCGAATTTTTGCCGAGTCATACTGACTTTGGACATTGAGAGGTTTGTGTATGTACAACGGCTTTCTCGAGTGATGCTCTTTCTTAGTGCGATCAAATCTTCGTGAACTGACTAATCTGATGTGTGGTTATCCAGTTGAGCATGATAGCTGATCCTTCGCCGCGGAATTGAGCCCTCTAGTTGCTTGTTCCCCTGGTGTGAAATTTGATTCTGAGAAATTCCCATTTTGTCTCAGAGGGTAGATCGAACTTTTTCCAGTGAGCATGATTGTTCCGGCCGTGTAAGATTCTCACTGCCGTGCCTGTCTCGCTCCCGTTGCCATTGTAAATCGCTGAGAACCCGAGTTGAGTTGCTAATTCTCGCTTGTTTAGCTACCTCAGTCCACGCTCGGTAGTATTTCTGGAATAATTTTCCTAATTTTCGATCTTGTTTTGTGTGCATGTGTACTATAACATGTTTACTCACCTTTGACCATCTCACTGAGCAGTCCAACTGCGGCAGTGTTGAGATTGCAGTGGTGGTCCAGAGATAGCGGCGCCTTCAGTCTGTTCCAGCGTCACGGGCAGTGTGGTATGCCGCCTTGTGAGACTCTTGGACCATAGTGCCTTCACAACAGTGCTTCTACACGCCGAAGAGGTCGCCGCTCGCTAGGTTATGTAATTGAAATTTAGCAACTGTTTCATATAACTGTTGCTTTTCCCATTCGAAGGGCCTAAACGGTTATTTATTCTAATCCAGTCTTATACCACTTGTTTTAAAAGTGACATATGTCATTAAACTAAGCAGTTTCCCTAATTAGTATCTTAAGCTACTTCTATTGTAAACTGTTCATTCTTTGGTTCAGTAGTTTATTCAATGTGGCAGCCCTCATCCGTCAGCCTTTCTTTTAATGTCCGTTTTGGGCATCTCGCGCATGGTTAGGCCACAGGTGATTGTGTTTCGTACGCGCAATGCCTAGATGCAAACATATTGTTTATAGGTATTCCATATTTTGTCATGTCATCGCCCTGTTTGGTTCTCTTTAAAGAATTCCGCGATACCAGTCAAATCTTGTAAGAGGAAAAGCAGATAATGTGCAATGCGTGGCTTAAACCTTGTGATTAAGGCATTTATCTCTTTCGAACTTTCTCTTGTTGACAGTGATCGGCATTTCACGTGGTAGAGTTCCTTGACACTGAACGCTTTTCCTTTTTCATTTTTTCATATTAAGGTAGGAGGAAGGTAGAAATGTCCGCGACGCGAAATATTAAATCTGTTTATCCACTCATTGAGTTCTATAATCTCACTGGAGATATAGAGGCAGCGCCTAGTCCTGACATTTCGTGATCGTTATTTTTTTTATGCTAAAATTCAGTCTATTGCAACTTAGTCTGTTGAGCCAGCCCAGTGGGACAAGTTTGTGTCGTTTTCGTCAAAAGTTGTGGAAAACTGTATTGAATGATTGGCGCCTGTTACTGTTCTTCCAAGCTGTGCCCTTTGTCACAGTAAATACAGTCTGTGGTGTCAATGATAGTAACATTTGGTTGGAATTTGACATTCGTGGTTTCCAATTTTATGGGCTTGTCTATAAAGAGTTGAAATGAAGTGAGCGTATGGCATCGTTGACCGGGAGGCCCCATCCGTGGAAGTCATATTTCAGTCGACGCCACATTGGGCGACTTGCGTGGCGGTGATGAGGATGAAATGATGATGAGGACAACACAAGACCCAGTCTCTGAATAGAGAAAAGTCTCCAACCCGGCCGGGAATCCAACCCGGGCCCTCTTGCATGGGAAGAAAACACGTTATCACCCAGCTAAGCAGGTGCACTATAAGGAGCTGCAATTTGATAAAAGGCCCTGCTTCATTTTATGACTGTTGTACCCATTGTTTTTTTCTTTTCTGGTGGGTGATTTAAGTAGTCACAATTGGTTTTTGTACTTGCTGATTTCAGAAATTGTTTCTTTTAGTGTAAATACTACTTTTTTAATAATAGTAAAGTTTGTCAAATAGTTGTGAATGTGTACCTAAAACCCTGATCCAGTCCATTCAAGTGTTTAACTTTGGTTGGGACGCGCCCTGAAAAGGGAGATTTGAGAAATCAAATAAAAAAAGCAATAAGCAATTTGTGAAAATATGTGATGTAATTAGTAAAATTTCCACAGAATAATAATGTATCGTAAACCAACAATCAAAAGCTGAGTTCCAAAGAATTATCTCTTAAATGGCTATGCCCGCAATACGAAGGGTAGTCTTACAGAGATTTCACCAAAAAATATTTAATATAATAAAAAAGGAAAGACGCGCTGGGTAGCCGCGCGGTCTGAGGTGTCTTCCAGCGATCCGCGTGCCCCCACCCCTCACCCCGTCGGAGTTCTCCCTCGGACATGGTTGTGTGTGTCGTCCTTAGCGTAAGTTAGTTTAGGTTAGGTTAAGTAGTGTGTAAGCTTAGGGACCGAATACATCAGCAGTTTAGTCCAATAAAAATTTATACAACAGCGCAATAACTTTCGAAAATCCGCAGGATGTACTTAAAATTCGAGAGCACCTCAATATCCCTAACGAAAAGTGAACTTAATGAGTGTCAGTCACTATCTAAACATATCATCTAACAACTTCGTCAGACAATGCTAAGTAACAAATATACTGCACTTTACACTTCACAGTCACATTAAACTGTTTAAACAATGTTAGGATTACGGTGGTCTCACAAACGCAATCCCAAAAACCACACAAATATTTCAGATTCCTGTCTGAATTTAAAGTCCAGAGCTCACCCTCACCAAATAAACTCTCTCATGAAATTTCTGAGTGTTCAATTAGCGACCTCAAGAAAATGTCTAACTCCTATGACTGCTACGTTACACGGCAGTCTGTCAAGACCATACAACTCACCAATCCATTACTCTGAATGACTTCTTACTAAATAGCATTCGCGAGATTTTGCTCACACCTTTCAAAGTTTAGTGACTTCATAACTGCTGCACTCAAGAAAAATCTGTACAAAATGGATACCATTCCGTTGTGAAGTCTATTACATATATACGCAGGACAATAGTACATGACAAAGGTCTTCTTGTCAAGTAATAGCTGTTATATAAAACAAGGACACACACACACAAATGCGCGTGTGTGCGCGTGCATCCATGGCCAAACAAATATGAATAAATTACACGAATGCCAGTCCATACCTGACGATGCAACGTGTTCAAATTGAATTTCAAGCTACAAACACTTCTTATGTAGTAGAATGCCAGTTACTCATTCCTTAGTAATATCAGTTAATGGTCTGGGACATTCTTGGTGATGTCATGTTGCGTTTATGCATGTAGAACTCATAGTAATGGCTCAATCTGTAGAAAAACGTAGTAAGCAGTTTATCATTATTTAAATACATGTCTCATTGCAAAAGTAGCATGTTTTAGAGGTTACTGATGACAGCACATTTTCTCGTGTGAAATAACTTATAGAAACACTGAGCATTTCGGACATTTATTAATTATGTTAACATTTAGAACAAAACATTTGTAACATTTACATTAGAGGTTTACATACAAAGCTTAATTACATACCAAGAAATTTCCCCACTTGGAAGAATGTACACAAAGATAGTGACATTACAACCACAACAATGCCAAAGACTTCTACACTTACAGATATTTCGATAAATACACATATATGCGACAAAAGGAGCTTAAAATTTATAATGTTACATTACTTACTATTTATAACAAAAGAGAACTGATTAAAATTAAGATAGACAAATAAAGCAGTCAGTTTGTAACAAAATGTTACTACCACGACATAACGTATGAGTTATGGCACACATTGAAACCAAAGTAAATAATTAAATTAGTAAACATGACAAATGTGGGTGTATTTTGTAAACATTATGGCATACATTGGAAGCAAAATAAATGATTTGGGATGGATGTACATAAATAAATATTACAACAGTGGACATTTCACTAATTTTTTCGATATAGCTAGCTTAAGGTACTGTATGACAAAGCAAAGTGTTATGTATTATTCACGGTTGGGTTGTTAATGAGAAAGAGAGTAGTGTTTACCTTAAACTGGAAAGCAGGTGAAATAAATTTTGAAGAAAGGATTCATTGGATATCTCGGCCTGTTCATTCAGGAGCTTTTGTAGTGATTTCGATTTCCGTACATGTATTTCAATTTCTTTAAGCAATTTCGTTAATGTACCTTTTTCAGCATTCTGCAGTACTTATACAAGGTCTTCAGTGCTCTTTACACCGCGATTGTTAGTAGTTTTGTGTAGGGTCTCTGTGTATTTTGAAATGTTGTGCAAACGTATGATCTTTGAACCGAGTCTTAATGCTTCTCCCAGCTATTTTCCGACTCTATAGCGTATTATGTATTCTTCATAGACATATTACTACTAATTCCCTTTTGAAGGTATTGTGCACGCCATAATCCATTATATCATGCTCGATAGCAGCCCTCACTCCCACATGTAGGATTCCCCAATTCATTGGTTCTTGTCAGCCAATGCACTTTTCGACCAGCTGCGACCATCAGATACCATGAACGTCCCACTTACGTATCTACAGTAGTGTGCAATTTTCTATGTCATGTTATTGTAGTTGTTCAGACATTTACTACCAAGGTGGTTAAAAACATTTCAGCAATGATCAAACTGAGGGGATTACACTACATTCTCTTTATACAGCTTGCTATTGATTGTGAAATTCTTCTATCAATTTTTTTTACTAGTGGATAGTTTTGGTACTTTAATATATCATATAGAGATATATCTACGGTTTCTTTCATAAGTACGTTGCTGACTAGTTTTGCGACGTCTAATGAAATAAATTTTATCTTGTCTTGGATCTGGTGTACTTTGAATCCTTCAACAGCTTGGTGATTATTTCTTACTGAATCACTCATTTAACTGCTGTAGAATAGTCAATTCCTCATGCTTCTCAGCTCCCCACGTGCTGAGAATGGCCTCTGGGTTCCTTGAAGCGCTTTTGACATCATTAGGCAATGAATTCCGCTGACTTCTCAGTGCTGTGAACGAGTTGCTTCCTTATCTCTGTCAATGGAAAGGTTACGAGTATCTTAATACAACTCAATTTTTCATTGCCTGCTATCATTGGCAGGGAATCTCGTTTCGATATCTTGAAAAATTTATGATATATGACGTTTCTTATCACCATATGATTCACGATGTGCAGGGATGGAAATGTATCTCTTGTATGTGACAAAAAATCAATAATTCGAGATAAAAATGAAAAACAATTCTTCTCTCAATTTTAAATAAAATTTCGATACCTTATCTATGTTACATAAGCTGAAATGAATGAGCCAAAATCAAACTCAGGCAAAGGTTGTGCAATGTGTTATTACCACTCCCAATTCATGAAAATTAGGTTTGTGTTTTACAAAATTTGATGCAGCACACTAATTATGCTGCACGACGAAAATAATTTCAGTCCCTTATTGGATAAAGATACCAGACTGAATAATAAGGAAAACTGAATTTTCTTACGTAATAGTTTTCTTAAATACAGATCACAGGTTTTTCATAGTGGCCAGCCTGCAATCCCTAGCCATAGCTAGCAGAGGTTTGCGAGCAGTACAGCCATAATACAGCAGTACTCAGCACAGAATAAAGAGAGAACAACAATAACACTGAAAGGCTTCAGATACCCACATAGGTTTTGTGAAATTAGTATTTACTATAGGGTCCGACTGGAGTATTTCATCTGTAGATTTTTGGTCAGGCCGTTAAATTAGGAGCAGTTGTGTTACTTGTTGTTAATATCTGAGGTTGTGATGACGTTGACAATAAACAGTTTTATTCAACTACTTCTCTAGTTTCATGTTCAAATTCTGTGTGAAATCGTGTGCGATTTCCTGTGCGTGGATATTCTGAAAGAAATCAAATATCATATTCACCTTTCTCTGTTATCACTAATGTAGAATATCAGTTGTCAAATTTCTGGACCTTACTAAGTAAGAAATAAACTACACACATGATTTCCCAACAAAGGAAACCGCAACTACAGGTTCCACCACTCACAATTGATCATACCACTCACTGACATGTAAACAACCACCTCCTCAATAATGTTCAATAGAATAAACATAACTTCGATAAGCAAGAAAAACTTCACACAGGACTTAAGTACTATAAAACAGATAGCAGTGAACGACGTTTATGATACCCACATCAGAGAGAACCTAAACCAAAAATGAAATATCAAAGCAACGTCTTGTGTGTGTGGTACCGTGCCATGTTGTAAATAACTGTCACTGAAGAAAGCAACATTTTTGTTACGGTCACAGTGGTCGTCACCAGGGTTTATAACCAGTCAGTACACCCAGAAAGAGGCTACTGTAGTTGCGATGGATGTATTCGACTCATCAGTAGTTGTCGCAATATGGCATGGTGGTATATCTAGACAATTTACGAGTTAACAGACTATAGCTATGTAACCTTAGACCGTAATATCAAAAATATGTAACTGAACAGTAAATTAACAGGCAACATGAACGTAAGAACTTGCACAGCAAAGCAGAAGATCACATATGAAAATGGCACAAAGTCACCTTCATCAATAAAACAGTCAAAAAAGGAGACAACATTTTAAAGAAACATGAGCTTAAATATGACTCAGAATAGATAGCACAACACAAAAAGATCTGAAAAGACACAAAGTACACACAAATAAATCCAACATACATGCTTATACCAACTTACATGCAGCTCTTGTCAGTCAATGTATATACAGAAATTATGGTGGAACCTTAAAAGAAGATATTCAGAAAACCTAAGGGCTCTAATATAACGCCTCTAATGGCACTTTCGTTGAACACACAAAATAGCCCACCACCATAACACAACCAAAATGGGAACATATTGAAACATACTGAAATCCAGCACATGCAACTCTATAAACTTACATAAGTTAGATCGAAAGTTCCACATTCAAAAGGCTTTAGCAGAAGGAAAACGGACTGAATGCTACTACATTACACTAGGCAACAACAATTCTACTCCTTAAGGGAGCTGCACAGTGAAGCTGGCACAATGACACACACACACACACACACACACACACACACACACACACACACACACACACACACAAACACACAAACACACACACACACATGCAGAGGGAGTCAGAAAATAAACAGAGCTCAGATCTTGTGCAGACAGAACAAACGAAGGTTTACAGTGACTGTGACACACTGCAGCGATACAGACCATGTGTTTTCTAATGTGAAAAAACTGTAAATTGTGAGTGAAGTTCCGCAAAAACATGTAGTATGTTTGTGTGTGAACTTCAACACCAGATGCGCATGCACATGAGAACAGATATTTCGAAATTAATTGTCAGGAACAGCAAAATATACTCGTTAAATGTTTACACCCAGCAAAATTATGTATCTTCGTAAAATGATTTGTTAACCAGCTAATGAAACTAACAGTCATATAATTTAATTGGAGATGACAAGATTCTAACATTTGGGAAAAGTACAAAAGAACCAAACAATATAGAAAAATTTAAGGTACTAAAATTAATAGACCGAAGCTGTTTTTATGACTATTTTCGTTACAATAAACACCTATATTTCTTAAATCGTCTTTATATTTTATAGACCTGACGATGGGACGTATGTTCTCAACTCCAGCAAGTGGACGAGTTTGTGATCCCGGGCCCAAAGTCAGTGTTGTGTCACGTAAATAATAACATTGTGTTTCAGTGAATGGTACATTGCGATATATTTCTTAATAAGTCTTTAGGAAAGGAAATGAATTACTGAATAAAAAGTACAGGGTTCTATACATTTTCAGCGAAATTTGTTGGTAATGTTCCGTTGGGTTATCAGCTTACTAGTAGTGTCATGCTGTCGCAACGTTTCGAGGAGTTTCCTATTCTTAATGTTCAGGCTAAGTTTGTGGTTCACATGAACTTCTTTTTTTTCTGGCCGCTGGAGCTGAGACATCCCTGACCTTGGTCAAGGTGGGCCGATCATTTGCCTCTTCAAAAGACGTCACGACAGATCGTGGGGAGCCGTTTGCAGCAGAATGGACTATCGACTCCGAGACCATGGCTGCGGTTACACTTGACGCTGCATCACAGGCAGGAGCGCCTGCAGTGGTCTACTCATCCGTGTTTGGCGACATGGCGCTGAATGCACATTGGAAGCGTGTATTCGTCAGCTCCATTCTGGCGCATCACCCGGCGTCATGGTATGGGGTGCCATTGGCTACACGTCTCGACCACCTCTTTTTCGCATTGATAGCACTTTGAACAGTCGACGTTGCATTTTAGATGTGTTACGACCCGTGGCTTTACCCTTCATTCGATCCCTGCGAAACCCTACATTTCTGCAGGATAAAGCACGACCGCATGTTGAAAGTCCTGTACGGGTCTTTCTGGATACAGAGAATGTTCGACTGTTGCCCTGGCCAGCACATTCTCCAGATCTCTCACCAATTGAAAACGTCTGATCAATGGTAGCCGAGCAACTGGCTCGTCACATTACGCCAGTCACTACTCTTGATTAACTGTGGTATCGTATAGAAGCTGCATGGGCAGCTGTACTTGAATACGCCATCCATGCTCTGTTTGACTCAATGCCCAGGCGTATCAAGGGCTTTATTACGGCCAGAGGTGGTTGTTCTGGGTACTGATTTCTCAGGGTCAATGAACACAAATTGCGTGAAAAGGTTATCACATGTCAGTTATAGTATAATATATTTGTCCAATTAATACACATTTATCATCTGCATTTCTTCCTGGTGTAGCAATTTTAATGGCCAGTAGTGTATTTTTGGTGTTACATTTTTAGTGGAAGCTGTCACACAAAGAATTGGCACTTGGCAGCCGGAGGTCATCAAATTTCTATCATTGTAGAAGTAAAAAGTCCAGCAGTCAGGTGATTTTGAAAGTGTTACCTTAACTATACTGCACACATTTTTGCTTGATTTTTAAGCAGGGTATGCAAGATTTACGTGAAGCTAGTGTCACTAGGGAGGGAAGTGTTGCCAAGGAAGCATGTTCTGTAACACGTTTCTACCCTTAGTGCGGGTATTTGGCGTCCTTTTCCGGGAACCATTTGTAGGTAGCATTTGCGAAGCACTGACAATTGCTTCGTCATTACACTAAAAAGGTTGTTAGAAATAAGCAGTATTGATTGTCTTATTGTCTAATGAGTTTGTGGTTTAATACTACACATACGGAACTAAATATCATTTGTCTTTTGTCGTTTTAAAAAGATCGAGTTAGGTGTAGCTGTGGTTAGCACACCGGACTGGCATTCGGGATGACGACGGTTCTACCCCGCGTCTCACCATCCAGATTTAGATTTTCCGTGGTTTCCTTAAATCGCTCCAGGAATATTCCGGCATGGTTCCTTTCATAGGGCACTGCCGATTTCCTTTCCTACCTTTGACTCAATCTATTCTCCTGCTTCGTTTCTAATTACCTCGATGTCGACAGGACGTTAAACTCAATATTCCTTCGTAAAAAAAAAGTATTCAAAAAAATTATATTTTATTCTAAAGTATAGGTACATACTAATGTTCATGATGGTTGTCATGGTGATTGGGGGGTAAGGTGGACAAGTAGTAGCTAACATCTGATAGCACTCGAGCACTCATGGGTAATGATTTCAGATATGTTAGGAAGCAGTGGCATATTGACTTATTATAAGATATTTTTTATTTTTCACCAGAAATCTTTACATGGTGCAATCACAACCGTATTTGGCCTACAATGACCGGCTTCAAATGATACAGTACGGAAAAGAAAAGGAGAAAACCTTTACATGGTACTCTCATAACCGTATTTGACCTACAGTGAGCATCTTAAAATGATACAGTACGGAAAAGAAAAAGTTATAATGACACCTGAAATATGTTTCCCTGGCTGTTGTTGTCAGCTAAGAAAAGTGCTGTAAATACAGATTTCATAGTTCTAGGCGGTATGTGGAGAACAAATAATTCTTGCTTTGTTATGCAAACATAGTATCGGAAACCAGGGAATTGTATGGAAAGACATAAGTATACTTCTACGTCCTTACTCGTTACGCTAGATACGTACGTCCTCTGTAAGGCAATAATTACTCGTTAAAACCATAAAATAGAACAAATATTACAACAATATTTCAATGAGTTAATATGTGATACAAGTCTACACGTTGTTAAACAGTTAAAACTATTTACGACAGAATAAGGTCTTTAAAATAAAAGAGATACGGCAGCAATTCTTATTAAACGTATTTCTGATACCTGATGTCACTACACTTTGGGGTACTAGATATTTACGTATCTAACACATGGTTTTGTATTATCTGCTGTCCTGAACGCAATTTTTACTCATTTTCTCCGGAATACATCTACATGTGCATCTACATAGATACTCCGCAAGCCAAGGTTCTGTGCGTGGTTGTGAGTACCCGACACACCTACTACACATTTCTTTTCCTGTTCCACTAACAAACAGAGCGAGGTAAAAACGACTGTTTATATACCTTCATATAAGCCTTAATTTCTCGTACCCTGTCATTGTAGTCCTTAAGTGCAATGTATGTTGGCAGCAGTAGTATCTTTCTGCAGTAAGCTTCAAATGCCGGTTCTCTAAATTTTCTCAGTACTGTTTCCCGAAAACAACGTTGCTTTCTCTCCAGGGATTCCCATTTCAGTTCCCGAAGCATGTTCGTAGTACTTAAGTCTTTTTCGAACCTACCAGTAACAAATCTAGCAGTACGCCTCTGAATTTCCACGATGTTTGCCTTCAATCCGACCTGGTAATGATCCCAAAAACTCGAGCAGCACTCAATAATAGGTCCAGCAGCTTCATATATGCTATCTCCCTTACGGATAACCACTCTTCCCTAAGAATTCACCCATTCGCCTTCCATACTATTGTTCTCACAAGTTCGTTCCATCTCATATCGCTTTGAAACGTCATGCTCAGCTATTTGAACGACTTCACTGTGTCAAGCGGGACATTAGCAATACTGTATCCGACCATTACAGGTTTGATTTCCCTACTCATCGGCATTAACTTATTTTTTCCCACGTTTAGGGCTAGCTGCCATTCATCGCACCAACTGAATATTATTTCTAAGTCGTCTTGTATCCCCATAAAGAAACTCACCTTCGACACTTTCCGTACACCAAGGCATCATCACCAAACAACCTTCCACTGCTGCCCACCCAGTCCGCCAAATCATTTATGTATATATAGAATAATAATGTTCCTATCACCCTAGTGTGAGGCACTCCTGACGATACCCTTATCTCTGAAGAACACCAGCTGTCTAGGACAACATACTGGCTTATATTACTTAAGAAATCCTCGAGCCACTCACATTTCTATGAACTTATTCCATTTGCTTATACCTTCGTTAACAACCTGCAATGGGGTACATACTCAAAAACGTTTCGGAAATCTAGAAATGTGGAATCTTCCTATTGCCATTCATTCAAAATTCACAGTATATCATGTGAGAAAAGGGTTAGCTGAATTTCGCACGAGCGATTATTTCTAAAACCATGTTGATTTGTGGACATACGCTTCTCAGTCTCAAGAAATTTTATATTCGAATTGAAGATATGTACACTCGACAGAATCAAAGTGGGTTACTGCCGAATACAACCAACGTAAGGTCGCTGTGTTGCAGGTCCTCTAAACACCAAAACCTTGTGGGGTACAGTCCTTTGACTACACACAACGGGTGCCGTAAGAGACTACTAGAGACCAAAGGTCTTTGTGGCAGTCAGTCTAAGCGTCAATTAATATCGTCATAAAACGATTTTAGGAAACACGTTCTTAGCGATGAGACACCCCATAACACTCAAAAACTAACCTTAATTACAAATGACATTCCAAAAGTTCTGAGAAAACTATTATTTTACATATATCGTACAGTAATCCTTAGTCAAATTTAAATACTGGAGGCAATATATGGAGTTAAAAAGCTGTACGGCAATTGGAAAAGTTTTTCGCCCTCGAAAAGGTTTTCCATCCATGCACTGAACGTCGCTCAACGGCGAGTGGCTCTGGAAACTGGATATTGGACGAACCAGTAAAAAGAAACGCGTTTAACGGTAACAAGCCCTCTCGGAAATCTCAACATTAACAGCGAATCACCAGTAATATCATTGTTCTCGTAACACATCAACAGCTACATGTACACAAATTTCAACTTTAAATGACATGACCAACGTCGTCGTTATGGACCTGGATTCAAACCCAGCACCTACAGCCATTAGTAGCTAAGCTACGCTTTGTTTGTGCCTTATTTAGACCTGATCACTAGGCACAAAGAGACGTGAAGTACAGACGTTTGCACCAGTATCAGTTATCAATCCAGATCATGAAAATAAATGACGAAAATGTTTGTACTGAACTGGGAATCCTGTCAGAACAGTTACCTTCCTGGGAACTGCCCCACCGACGTTTAATATGAGGTCATTCACAAGGAATAAGGTATGCTCATGTTTAAAATTGAAATGCCATCATGTAAAGCTTGTGACAGGGATGCGAACCCAGCACCTAATCGGATTGTTAACGAAGTACGTAAAATCAGAAGTTAAATATCAAATATTTTCACCAATAGCGAGATTTTGGAACCTTAAATGACGATAGAATGGTTTTGCCTGACTGGGATTCGAACCCAGAATGTCGTTTTCTATCCAGGAACAGACGATAAATTGCTATTGTTGGTTCACCAGTAGCGAGACGTGCGCACGTTTAGTTACACATCAGGCGACGAAAAGTTTGGTGCTGAATGGAATTCAAACCCCATACACGTGGTCATGAAGAAACCTTAACTATCAAATTGTTTTCTAATAATAGCCAGGAGTGGCATGTTTTTACTTTCAATGATGAGATGGAAAATACTCTGCTGGCTAGAAGTTGAATCCACGACATATAGTCGTTGGTGATCACAACGAACACAACGTAAAACCCAAATCCGTTTTCGCCAGTAGATTTGAGAGGAATGTTTGAACTTAAAAGATGTAAGGAAACGTTTGATCTTGTAAAGTTGTGATAAAAAGCTCATCATGTGGCTGTGAGTTGAAACGTACGCGTTATAGCTGACAACGCACGAACAGACGTTGAAAATGCAACTATTTTTCACTAGTAGTTCGGAGTACACATGCTAGGGCTTGAAATCAAATAATGGATATTTTGTGCTGATCAGGATTCGAAACGAGGTAGGTGCCTTTCGAGGAGGCCTAGAAGAGTTTGCAATCTTGGGGAACACACTGAAATCGAATTCGAATCCCAGTCCAGCTCCACAATTTGCAACGTCTGCCTTGTGAACTTACATGGCAATTGGTTCATTAAATGAAATACGTTTTCTGGTTTACGACGGCTTGCTGGTGACAGAGTCTCTGCCTTCCGGGGCTTCTTCATCTGTCACAACTCGAACGAATTCCTATCTGCCCTAGTCGGCAGCAAAGGGATGTTACCTTTACTGCGGATATTGAACTACGGAGCTTAGTGGCGTTCTGCACTTGGCGTTACTAGAGGTGAAGGAGAGTTACTTGTGTGCGTTAAAAACCTACGGCTGACGTGAGATGTGAACCTATACGTTTTACACATCAATACAAGATTAATCCACCAGACCACAGAACACCCTGCCAAGCACATAATTATGAATTGCAGAGTATTCATTTAGATTTAGATGCAGATGTCAAGGGGCGGGAAACAGGAAGGAGGGCTGGATCTGGGAATGGATAGAAGTGCAGAGGTGCAAAATATAAGCGTGATGTGTGCCACAGTTCGTTTTATCTTAGGACCGAGAGATAAGAAATTACTATTCTCAGAACGAAGAATGTTTTATTGGGAAGGGGACATCAAAGAATACGGTTTCGTAGGTGCTGAGAGGAGTGATAGAAGAGTAAAGACAGCAGCAATTAAAAGAGAAAATGTAGCGTCAATGGAAGCCACTAGATTTCTTTGCAAAGTTTTTGGGGAATGGAATAGAAGGGCACTTCCGGCGATAGTGTAAGAGAGAGTGAGAGAGAGTGAGAGAGAAAAGAGGAGATATTAACAACGAGTAAGTATAATATGAAATCGTTTGTGTGTTCTGTGGAGGACGGAGGGTGTATCTATGGATGGAGGGGAAGAGAGAGAGGTATTTGAAATAACAAAAACTACTGTGACAGGGTCCATCTATGATGATTAGTTTGTAAGTATCTAGACAGAGTATAAATGAAATCAAAATAGAGTATTTCACAAACTGTACATTCAGAAGAAACGCACTTGAACTAAAAAGGCAACTCAAATGAAAACATAAACATATTGTATCTTTTCTGTTGCCACGCGATCTTCCACTAGCTCGAAATGAGGAAAAATGACGAAAAGGAAGACATAACAAAACATTTTAACGACTATAATATTTTATCCAGAATACTTCATTATTTTGTACTTGTATCATGCGTCTTGGCACAGAATGTGTAAGCCGCCGGACGTAACAGCTTCAAGAAGCAACTTCCTCCCAGGCTTCCAGGACGCAGTCCCAAAGAGCGTCCGCAGTGGTTGGTTGGTCTCGTGGCCAGTTCTCTGTTAACGTTGTGGCGACCTCAGCCCACATGTTTTCCATGGGGTTCATATCAGCCGCCCGTGGCAGGCATTCCATGACGTTGACATCAATCGTGGAGAGGCGCTGCTGAACAAATGCAGACTTTTGAATGGCAGAATGGTCCTCTTGCAATGTGACGTCCCCTTCTGCGAACAGCATTCGCACTGACTGAAGCATCACATTTTCCAATATGTGGGCATACTGCACGCTGTCCAGAGTTCCTTCTATCCTGTGAAGAATTCCCGCCACTCTCGCAGAAATCCAACTCCAGCAGGTAACAGATAGCCGGCCACTTTTTCTCGTCGTGGTTACATATTCGGGTCGACGACGAGTCCCTTGCAGCCTGTAAACGATTCGTGGACCGTCGTTACTGGTGGAAAACATCTTCTCATCAGTGAAAATGGCGGTGTCCCACGACGCCCTCAGATGGAGTTCCGTAAATGCTAGCCGGTATAAAACGTTGTCTTCGCTGAGTTCTTGTTTCACGGCGGATCGTCGTGCATGCAGTCCAGCGTCCCTCATCCTTCGGCGAATCGTGTCACTGGAGCCGGGGAAGTTGGTCTCCCGCCGCAACTGCTTCGAGTTCAGAAAGGAATTTTCTCTGCTCGTAGACACTAGGTCGCTGTCTTCCTGCTGTGAGCTCACTCTCTTCCAGCCTGAGCCAGCAGCCCTCTTGGTGGTGCCTCTTTCAAGACAGATCCTCCACCATCTCGTTACAGTGGTATGTGGTACGCCATACCGTCTGGCAGCTTCTGTGATGGAACATTCTAATTCTTCAATGAGAGCGACGACTCTGTCTAGGATAGACCTCTCCCAGTGAGCCATTACGGCAGACAGCCTGATGTGTATTTCTGATTGCCGCTCTTATACTGATGCCAGGAGAGGAGGTAAACATATTTACGTCAAACAGACTGGCAGAGGCAGAGGCAGGCGGCGCAGCCGTGCTGGCTCGTCCCGAGCTGTTGGCCCACCAACGCCACCGCCAGCTCGCTCACTTCCGTCTCTATCTCAATGATAGACGACTACTAGAGAACATTGCTCTTTACGGCAGTCAATTCACTTGTAAATTAACACCATGATATCGCAGATATTAGGCAACACGTTACTAGGGATGAGAAAGCCTTAAGGTTTGCAATTAACATGCTACTCCTAGCTACTACTGAATAAGAATTTGATTAAATGAAACAACAAGTTTACCTTTGCCAGTCACCGTTTTATTTTATTTTTTTCCCACGACGCGTTTCGAAGGCTTAAACCTCCAGCATCGGGTGGATTTACATTAGATAGTATTACATATATGTGTGTGTTGTGTTACAAATGTGGCAGTATACATGTGATGTGTTACGACAGCAAAAGGAACCTGTGACCACTGGAGGCAGTTCCACAAGTTCCTCCAAAATCGTAACACAAAACACACACATATGTAATACTATCTAATGTAAATCCACCCGATGATGGAGGTTTAAACCTTCGAAACGCATCGTGGGAAAAAATGAAATAAAACGATGACTAGTAACAGTAAATTTGTTGCTTCATTTAATGTCAGTAACAGTCACAGTAACGCCTAACCTAAAAATGTTCGCTTTTAAAGAATTTGATTATTCACGTGTCTTCATAACAATGTGTGCGGCGTTCGAGTTTCAGTCAGCGTAGATGTTTTCGTCGCCTTACTACTAGTTAAACGTGCGCACATCTCGCTAATGGTGGACCAACATTGGACATTTCTCGTCTGTTCCTGGTTAGATAACGACGGTGGTAGGCAGCGCGTTCGAATCCCGGTCAGACAATACAACTTCAGTCATCATTCAACGTTTCAACCTCACTACTGGCAACAAACTGTGATATCTACATTCTGATTTTACGTACTTATTCAACAATCCGATTACATGCTGGGTTCTCATTCTTGTCACCAGCATTATACGATGACATTTCAATTTTAAACATTTGCATCCTTAGTTCCTTGACAATGCAACAATGTACAAGGTCTTTCGAGGTTAATTACCAAGAAGGTAATTGTCATGTTAGGGTTCCTGGTTTCAAACAGACATTATCGTCATTTACGTTCAAGTTCAGAACTGATAACTGGTACTGGGCCGAACGTCAATATTTGACGTCTCTTTCTGCCTAGTGATCGAGTCTCGATAAGGCACAAAGTTTACTTGGTTAACAATGGCTTTACCTTCTGGGTTTGCATCCGGATCCAGAGCAAAGACTTAGGTCATGTCATTTAAAGTACAACTCTGTATACAAGTAAGTGTTCATGAGTAATGTGCACAATGATATTACTTGTGATTCGCTGTTAATGTAGGGATTTCCGTAGAGTGCTTGCCGCCGTTAATCACGTTTTCTTTTAACTGCTTAGTTTTACATAAAGTGGATGCGAAACGACTCCACGTTGAACGTTGAACGACGTTCAGCATGTTTCGGATAAACCTTTTAGACGGCAAATAACTTGTCTCCAATTGCCATAGAACATTATAAATCCTTATACTGTCTCAAATATTTAATTTTGCCTAAGGATTACTGAACGATTTATGTGACAAAATTAGTTGTCCCACAACGTTTTAAATGTTACTTATTGTAATTAAGTATAGTTTACAAACATTAAGGACTGTCTGATCTCTTCTGTACTATAGTGGTGTTACTTTACATCTGAACCGACTGTCATAAAGACCGGTGTTATCGAGTAGTCTCCAGCGGTACCCATTATGTATCTTACGACTGTACTGTGGAGGGCTGTGACGATGTGCCACACAAATATGCTATGTCGGTTGCATACATTCAGGTGCAGCCTACTCGTTGGAATTCAGGAAAGACCAACATTTTTTTTTTCTGTCGAGTGTACAAGGATTCTGCAGGAAACAGAAGATGTTTTGCCTATGTAGCTCATGGTGGCGTGCTTGACCTTATCGGATGCCGTTTATACACGTGGTTTCAGTCCTGTATATATTTTTTAACTTCGTTTTATGAGGTGTTCACCATCTCTGGGTAACATTGGTTTGTAGGGGTGACCTGTCGTATTATAACTAATTCCTCCTTCACTTGCGCTTGGCACGGAAGGTGGTTGGAATGGGCATTGATAATCACTTTCACACATGTTGGTTTTCTGCAGATTTGAAATGCACTTTATGTTTTCAAATCTAAGAAAATTAATCTTTCTGTGCACTTCATATTCCGTCATGAATTTGATCTTGGCATACACACTGCTCAGTTTTTTGCCAAAGTTCCCTACTTTCGTTCTTTCACTTTGTAAAGACCGCATCATCAATGTAACTTTTGTAGTATGCTGCGTTGGTAACAACATATTGGTTAACTTCCACAGAAAGTTCGTTTTCGGTGACTATCGGCCATCTCTTTACCACATCTTCTTCTTTCCCGACACACAGAAATCTTCGTCATGTTCAATGTGCGTAAAATCACTAGATTCCTCGTCAGAAAGACCGAAGTCGAATGTCTCACTTCACATGGCATCAATAATTTTTGTTGTTTGTTGTTTCATACGATAGACCAGAGCCACAGGACATGGTTCCGCTTTTACTATCACTAACCGATGTCAAGAATAAAACGTATAGCACGTGTAACGTCTGCCTACCGAGAAGTACGCGCTACACTTTCCAATCCTGGTCGCACACTAACTATGTTGTCGGAAGCAAGTGCGAACCCCAGCAAAAGGGGCCTAATAAATATTCGCAGTTTAATTACAAGGTTCAGTTAAGCTGTTGTAACTGACTAAAATCCTCAATGACTGCGTACTATAATGAATTGCAGGCATTGTTCGTGATCAACAGGTTGTCATAGTTACAGAGAGTATATCTATTCAGAAGAATAATTAACTTCCACTTCGTTGCAGTTACTTCTCCACTCTGAACTAAAGAAATGAGTCACAGCTACATTTCAATAAACAGTCGTTGCGGAAAGGTGGCATTTCAGAAAACAGAAGATTACGAATCACAAAGTCGCTAACTGTTGTAATTCAAGTGGAGCATGTGCTTTGCCAATCAATACCTTTTATTCAGTATTAAATGCAGGCTAAAGTAGCTTCTATCAAAGGTGGTCTGGCACATTAGTCTCTCCTGAGTACAACACAATCATGAAAATATAACTAAAAGTACAATAGTGGCTTTTCATAATGTTCGCAGTTCGGCCATGGCTTCTGGAATCCTTTTCACAGTCAAAATTGTAGCCATTACATCGTTTAGCGCGTACCTTCTTACTGGGTACTGTGGGCTCTAACAATTGAGAACGTAGGCTGCAATTGCTACTCTGGGATGGGAAGATTGAGGCAAAGAGAGAAATTCTCAACCCATTCAGAGGACTGATGACTAAAAAGAAAAATAACCATTTTATGCCAATATCAGCACTAGAGGTAAATAACCATTCATTTCTTCAGCATATCTCGGTAGTTCTAAAATAGGACACTTTGAAATATTTACAACTTGTGGCTTACCTCGTACACAAAAGAGGGTTTAGGTGTTTGCGTTTCCGTCATTTTCAAAGTCTAGAATAGAGTGCTACAATTATTTCTGAATTTCTTTTCTGTACAAAAAGAAAAAGTTTCAAGCAGCCTCATAGTTGTCATAAAATGACTGAAGGCTGTGGTACGAGGATTCACCAAATGGAGAACATCAAGAACATCTAATCAACACAACTAATTAAAAAAATTGATTGTTTTTAATTTAGACGTACCAAAACCAATTTTTTATACTCTTGTAGCATACTCCATTAAGTTCCTAATTCATGGATAATTTTATCTCTTACTATCCATATATTATGAGCAGTGGCGGCACTCCCCTTGCCTGCATCTAGAGATCTATCTCATCTGCCGGTTTACCTTCGTCATCAACAATGTATCGAATTTTACTTGTTGCGGTGGATGCAAACGAGTCACAAAACTAATCTAGTATCTTGTAAGTTTTATAATATCCCTTAAGTATTAAAGTAGTAGTTTTAACCATTGCTTCATTTCCCATTAATTGAGTTTACTGTGTGATGAACACTTAGAACCACTCATTAAACAATTTGTTCGTCATATCCAAATACATCACTGTATGAAATACCTATTCCCACGCACAGTGGGTAAATATTCTGGTCGATAGGTCTTCTGCTGTTTCATTTCTGAGAACACTGGATGTAAAAATCCTCTTTGAAGGGATTGCTATTTTGCTCTGGTCCTGGGGAACGTATCGGAAATTTAGCAATAACTATGCAAGTCTCTATCTTCCTGAGAACTGAAGCTTTGCGGGATCTCCAGATAGCTCTAGATATCACGGAATACGACCCCAGGACGCCTACTGCATCTATCTGCAAGTGGCGAGCGCTGCAAACCCGTCTCCTGGAGCTGCTTTAAAGTCGCTGTCTGAGGCATTTGTCGGGATTTCCTTTCCCGGTAGAGAAGTATAGCGGCGATACGGCGGCCGGCCGTCTCAGCTGACACATAAAACAGCAGCACTTCTGTGCCCCTCCTCTGCTCCATCGAAGGTTCGTTGTGAGGTGGGTAGGATCTCGTGAGCGGCAGGCCTTCTCGCTATTGCCAAATACCGTGGCGCGGTGGGCGGGGCGGTGCCAGAGCGAAATGAAAGAGCGCGCAAAGAGCGGACATTAGGGCCGAGAGGACAGCAAGGGGAAGGAAGGAAGGAAGGAAGCGAGGGAGACTACCGCGTCGCGGGATGCCTGACTGCCAGGGGCCGCGACGCGCGCAGCATAATGTACTGCGGGCCTGCCAACCCAGCCCTTATCGCCGTGGACCCGTTCGCTGTACTGCTCTCTGCCAAAGTTCACCACCAAATTTCCGACTTGCATGTACTGAACTAAAATTTCTCAGATGTTAACGCTTTATTCGCCACAGACATCATCTGCTGTGGCAGGTTTAAACGTTGTTGTTGCTTATAGTGGAACATAATTGATCCTTTTAATGGGTATGGCGGCTTCATCCGTACATGGCCCGGTTATTTTCGGTTCGACAGATATATCAGTCCACAATATTCTGTGGCTTGTAGCAAATAGGAGCGGCGAGTTTCGGCCTTGTAAGTGTTATTATACTGTTAGTTAATGCCTCATCTTGCAGACAGAACCTCACGTTAGTCAAGATAATTTTTTCGACCACTTATAATATTTTCCATTATTTGTATTAGTAAAGACACAATTTATGACTGAATAGAAAATAAATTCTCGTATGACTCCATACGAGAGCTAAAACCTCCCACTTTTGTTGTATTCCAAATTTACTTCTTATGGAGCGTTATAACACATAAAAAAATCTAATGCCTTACATGACGTGTAACAACGATCAGTAAAGCTGTGAAAGTAACCTTGCTCAAGGGCTCGTTTTAATATAGAAAAATGCAAAGATCCGAAAGGATCGTAAACTATATCCTTTGCTGTGTTGACAGGCAGAATTCAGTTATTCCTGGGGATCACCAAAATAGTTAGAAATGTTATTGGTAAACATGGATAACTTACTGATAAACCGTTATTTAGAAACGTAGTTAACTTAGTAATAAACTACTGGTTAAGCTTTGCATTTATTTCAAAGGCACGGAAAATTGAGTGAGCGAATGAGCAGTAACAATTATTCAAATGAAGAAAACGATATCTCAGAACCACTTCCTGAGGTGTATGTATCAAAACTATGACAAATCGTAATGCCATACTTTTGAAATGTGTCGTAATAACTGGCAACCAAATACTTCTTAGTTTGAACTATTCTGCTTGCATGAATGACATTAAGCTGTTTGCTACAAATACAAGAATTACGGTGACATGGAAAGTCATGTAAGCTTTTTGTAAGAACATTTCGAACGAATTTGTCCTCAAAAGGTGCAAGAGTCTTAGTATTATTATAATTAGGGAGTCGCTGCTCTTATAAGCTCTAGAGTTCTTTGTATGTCGAGATAACATTGGCAGATCAAGCTACAGGTATTACGCATTTATCCATGATAGAAATTCTAACCACACTTAGATGAATAAAGTATCTTCTCATGGATTTACGTGAAGTGTTCGGATGATCAAAGAGATTAAATAAATTTTATCTTTTGCACCCAATATTATATTATAGTTTTATGTTGGCAATTGGGGCAATACAGATGCTGATGAATTTGTTGGAACATGTCGTGACCTACTGAATAAAGTCTCCAAGCATTATCCACGGTCCAGGCATGAATCAGACCATGATTCCGCAGATGGAGGGCCCTTATGCGTCTCATCAACTGATGTGAAAGCAAATCATCATTCTGAGTCACGTTTCCTTCCAGAACATCGTTTGATAGAAGATTACGACAACTTTAATAAACTCTAGCAATGACGTAATATAAAAGCTGTTTTTTTTAACTTATTGATTGCTGTGCGACTGGTTTCGGACAAAGGCCATTTCCCAGGACAGTATGCATTAACAGCAGGAGCTATACAGGTCGAAACGATGTCCGTTTCCGCAAGATATGACTTTATAAATGATGCTTAGCCAAGCAAAATAGCACAACTATGTTTCAGATTGCGCTTTTTGACGTATATTGTAACTCTCCCTGTAAACATGAACTTTGCTGGATGATGTGTGATGCACACAATTAAACAGTACGTAAACACGTGTTATTCGTAGCGATACTCATAAATTCATTCATGGATGAAGAAACGCTTGCTTATGTGAGATAGTGTAAGCTATGACAGAAGACGCGTTTTTGGACTTTTGCCTTGCTGTTTCCAGAATCGTTTCCTTCTACCTATCCATAATCAAATGATTGCGACTGAGCAGAGAGGAAAACGTTCCGTTGTTGAAGTCAATATCGTTGCAATATTCCACAGGTGCTGCAGCAAGTAAAATCAGGATGAAAAAATACGACAGGAAGAAAAAATTAGATCTGAAATAACTCGTCTGCAAAAAATAGGAAGCCATAAATGTTCACCGGAACATTACTCGATTTATGACTGGCCACCGTATCGCAAAAAGTACCCCAAAACACCGATCTCCAGATACAGGGACACCACACAGGTCTAACACAACGTCGAACTCAACAGGCGCTCGTAACTAGTAAAGCTGTTCTGGTTAACAAAACCTGTAAAATACGTATTAAGAATATACTCGTTTTAATGGTAGAGAAACTTGGTTTTTAAAATAAAGGTTTATTTAAAGCCAATGTTAGTAATGCCTAGTACACTTGACAAAAAATAATGAACAATAGCGATAATTTTTCTACAGGAAAAGCCTTTGTTATTAGAAAACCCTGATATTTGCAGATAATTTATCGTCTATTGTATGTTGATTATCTGAACCTTTACGGATAATCTGCTCAGTTCCTGTCACTGATCGAATCAGGCCAAATATCCAGCAGCGATATCGTTAGTGGAATTGGACCTGGAGATACGACCCCAGTACGACTAAATACAGGGACGTGAAGTGAAGTCTTTGCCTAAAGCCATGAACTGCCAAAACCTGAATCTTCAAATACGTAAGTATTTGTAACTGCACAGTATCAAGAATGGACTTGAGAAAAATATTATCAGAAAATAATACATCGACTGTCCGAAATTATTTTTCAACTGGCAGAATGGCCCCAAAATATGACTATTATTAATATCTGAGCCATACGAATCATTAGCCACACTTCATGCGATGTGAGTTGGGCATAGGGAGAGTTGAAAAACTTTGACAGGAAAATTATGAAACCCACGACAATTCTTCAAGGATCACACTATCCAAATGGGGTCGTGGGTACGAAGAAAAATAAGATGTTATTGTGTTAAGTCAAGGTTGACAGACAGCGAAGGAAGAAAAGGAAGGAAGCAAGGAAGGAAGAGATCCGTGCACCAGGAAACCGTATTACAGAAAATACTCTGGTAAAGGTCAGCGCTGAGAAACTTTCCAATGTACAAAAAAAGAAAGAAGCAGGAGCCAGAAATAACTCTATAGTTCTTGCAATAGAGAGCTGCAGCAACAGTTTTAGGAGACGATCGAAGGCGGAACAGATAAGGAAGGGACATGTTTGGAATACTTTAAACGGAAACAGAAGACCTAGTGTGACGGAGACAGTCATCATATTGAGACCTGTCAAAGCCAGGATTGATATTGGGGTGGAAGTACCACAATGCAGACCTTACACAAAGGCCGAAAGAACTATCTTCCGTGTCTTGAGCTACTATAAGAAGAGCACAAATGCTTTTCAAAAGCATCAGGATAACGTTTACGTGTTAATTATGGTCGGAACGTTTGACAGAAGTATGATCTGCTGGAGGCTAAGAGCTGGTGAAACCATTAGGAAGAAAAAGCGGTCATAGCTCAAGAATGCAAACTACTGTGGGACATCCGAGTTAGGCTACCATACTCTGGATTAGAATACACCGAACATGACATTTGTACAGACGAAGCACTCATGGATAATCGAATTATTGTTTCACCCAAAACTGAATCGACGGAAGTATATGATTAATCTAACAAGATTCTTACATTAGATGTAAGTACAAAATTGATGTAAAAAGTATAGTAAAGTCATATGCTAACTGTATCTGGTACATGCGAGCAACAATAAAGGTTTGTGTATGTATTGTGATTTCATGTTTACGTTTTGTGATGACAGGAGGAGGGAGAAGATGAAACCGAGTGCCACCGCGTAGCCTTCTACCCTCGAACAGTACCAAGGGGGACGTCGAGAGTCATGTTCCAGCCCACTGATGTATCATATGCTCTCAGTCCATGAGACGCTGAGGAGGGGTTCGGGATTTAGTGCAGGTCTTGGCCCCAAATCTGGTGATCTGCTACTTAACGCCACCACTTCTTCTGCCGTTTCCCAGGGCAAAGGGAAAGCGCGTGGCATACAGCAAAAACAGCACTTTTTTTGGTCATCAGTCTACTGACTGGTTTGATGCGGCCCGCCACCAATTCCTTTCCTGTGCTAACCTCTTCATCTCAGAGTAGCACTTGTAACCTTCGTCCTCAATTATTTGCTTGACGTATTCCAATCTCTGTCTTCCTCTACAGTTTTTGCCCTCTACAGCTCCCTCTAGTACCATGGAAGTCATTCCCTCATGTCTTAGGAGATGTACTATCATCCTGTCCCTTCTCCTTATCAGTGTTCTCCACATATTCCTTTCCTCTCCGATTCTGCTAAGAACCTCCTCATTCCTTACCTTATCAGTCCACCTAATTTTCAACATTCGTCTATAGCACCACATCTCAAATGCTTCAATTCTCTTCTGTTCCGGTTTTCCCACAGTCCATGTTTCACTACCATACAATGCTGTACTCCAGACGTACATCGTCAGAAATTTCTTCCTCAAATTAAGACGGGTATTTGATATTACTAGACTTCTCTTGGCCAGAAATGCCTTTTTTGCCATAGCGAGTCTGCTTATGATGTCCTCCTTGCTCCGTCCGTCGTTCGTTATTTTACTGCCTAGGTAGCAGAATTCCTTAACTTCATTGACTTCGTAACCATCAATCCTGATGTTAAGTTTCTCGCTGTTCTCATTTCTGCTACTTCTCATTACCTTCCTCTTTCTCCGATTTACTCTCAAACCATACTGTGTACTCATTAGACTGTTCATTCCGTTCAGCAGGCCATTTAATTCTTCTTCACTTTCACTCAGGATAGCAATGTCATCAGCGAATCGTATCATTGATATCCTTTCACCTCGTATTTTATATCCACTCCTGAACCTTTCTTTTATTTCCATCATTGCCTCCTCGATGTACAGATTGAAGAGTAGGGGCGAAAGGCTACAGCCTTGTCTTACACCCTTCTTAATACGAGCACTTCGTTCTTTATCGTCCACTCTTATTATTCCCTCTTGGTTGTTGTACATATTGTATGTGACCCGTGTCTCCCTATAGCTTACCCCAACTTTTTTCAGAATCTCGAACAGCTTGCACCATTTTATATTGTCGAACGCTTTTTCCCGGTCAACAGATCCTATGAACATGTCTTGATTTTTCTTTAGCCTTGCTTCCATTATTAGCCGTAACCTCAGAATTGCCTCTCTCGTGCCTTTACTTTTCCTAAAGCCAAACTGATCGTCACCTAGCGCATTAGCAATTTTCTTTTCCATTCTTCTGTATATTATTCTTGTAAGCAGCTTCGATGCATGAGCTGTTAAGCTGATTGTGCGATAATTCTCGCACTTGTCAGCACTTGCCGTCTTCGGAATTGTGTGGATGATGCTTTTCCGAAAGTCACATGGTATGTCGCCAGACTCATATATTCTACACACCAACGTGAATAGTCGTTTTGTTGCCACTTCCCCTAATGATAAATCCAAATGTCTGGTATACTAATATTCGTGTATAATACAACACATCACAGTTTATGTATCTTCTGTAACTGTCAGTCGCTGAAGTGGTTTTATTTTGCTGTATTTAAGGTTTTCCTTATTTAGTACGGTGTGTTTGTCTTAAGATCTATTGTATGTGATTTTCTTTTATTTCTGAATTTGGACAGTTGTCGACGGCAAAGAACTCAACACTTTTTAGCTTTTCGTCTCTTCTCCTTCTAGAACCTCACCATTCTTTCGTTTCTTTCTTATCTCCTCCTCGGAAACGATCCGTTTGTGCATCCTGTTTCGTGTTTGTTGTTAGAAATGATTTTATACCGTTAACTCTGCTTCTGAACTCTCTTCTATTGTGGCCCATCCTCGTGGTGTAATTACAAATTCCGCCGCACCCCTCTTCACCACAACTACCCATTTAGGTATGGCCTTTAACCCCACTATGTAGCTGAACATCCTTTCGGTCAGCGTCCATTCACTATCCTTAATGGGTGACCGTACAACTTCAACCTCCGATTCCTCATTTTGTACCTTGTCAGTGTACATGTAATCTTTTTTCCTCTTCTTCTATATTTCACCAGTAGTCATGTGTGGTTCAAACGTTTTATTTAAAATATTTCTTTTTCACCTTTCGAGTTCTTGACCTGCCATTTCTTGTTGAAATTTAGATATTCCGAAGCATATAGTCATTCAGGTTGTGCTATCAAGCTAAGGTGTGTGATTTTGGGTTTGTACGAAAAGGCCTGTTTGTTACATTTACTCTGTGTTAGCTTGTAGGCCAGGACTAGTTTTGTGCCTCTTCCTTTGCTTGTCTTTCTCATTCACTCCAACGGATTAGTACCATTCCCCAGGGTATTTAAGCTCCTCTGTCCTTTTAATCTTCCCATGACTTAGTTTCAGGCATCTCTTACTTTAGTGTCTATACTCCGTACAATCTGTCATTTCTTAGGAGATTTGAAGATCCATTTTTCCTGTGATATCACCAAGCTCTCCAGAATTTTTCGAATGTCTTCTCGATTTTTGGCAACGAGGGCAAGGCTGCCACGAAAGGCTAAACACTTGCTTCTCTGATTCTCTGCATTCCTTCCAAGGCGTATTTCCCTTATTTCTAAAAATCACAGCCTCTTCCTACATTTTCACTATTTTCTCCAGTACGATGTTATAGATGATTGGAGATAATCCGGACACGGTCCCTGTCTTAATTTCAAACGGATTACAAATTTCTCTGAAGAACTCAACTTTCGAGATGGCATCTGTCAGTGTTAGTTAAACGATGTATCCAGTTTTTCCGTTATTTACAAACTCTTCCAATGTGTGTTGAATCATGCACCTTTTTATCGTCGACAACAGTATCTTATAAGAGACTGGAAGTGGAGAGATCCCCTGTAACTATTTGGAACAGCTCGGTTACCTTTTTTATGAAGTGGGTGTGTGAGCGCACACTTTAGGTCATTTCGGACCTGTCTAGTGTTCCGTATTGCTTCTTAGGTGACGGAAGTCTTCTGTCGCTAGCGATATCGCCTAATTAATCGCATCTTCAATTTACTTCCGTCTTCTGAACCCATATTAGAGAGGGCTCATCCCATGAAGGTGTCGGGGATCTTGTAATCTCTTTTATAATACTTTTTTTCAAATATCTTGCTGAGAAAGTTCAAATGAGAAATTGTTCTGTAGGTTTTGGGTATTATCGGATCCTTGTCTTGCGGCTTACTAATAATTACTACTTCCACATTCTTTACGGTGTAAGGGCCCTTCCTTACAAGTGACATTCATTGCACAGTTCGTACATGTAACTCTCTAATTTTCTACATTTCTGCCACAATGTCTTCTTGCCGTGTTGCTTTGTTTTCCTCGAGCTCTTTATCTGTGTCTATCTATTGCGGTTATGGGACAGCGGCCGGTCAGATATTTAGCAAATAAAACTCACCAAACAGCTGTATGTTTACAGACGTTGTTATTCTATTTACACGAACAGTTTCTACAGAACCATATCATGCAGTACCATTCAGAACGATTCGGGCAGGAACAATGGAAAGAAATCCTGTTCTGTAAAATATCTGGGAGTCTGCGTGCGGAACGATTTGAAGTGGAATGATCATATAAAGTTAATTGTTGGTAAGGCGGGTGTCGGTTGAGATTAATTGGGAGAGTCCTTAGGAAATGTAGTCCATCAACAAAGAGGTGGCTTACAAATCACTCGTTCGACCTATAGTTGAATATTGCTCATCAGTGTGGGATCCGTACCAAGTGAGGTTGACAGAGGAGATAGAAAGGATCCAAAGAAGAGCGGCGCGTTTCGTCACAGGGTTATTTGGTAAGCGTGAAGGCGTTACAGAGATGTTTAGTAAACTTAAGTGGCAGACCCTGCAAGACAGGCACTCTGCATCGCGGTGTAGCTTGCTGTCCAGGTTTCGAGAGGGTGCGTTCCTGGATGAGGTATCGAATATATTGCTTCCCCCACTTATACCTCCCGAGGAAATCACGAATGTAAAATTAGAGAGATTCGAGCACGCACGGAGGCTTTCCGGCAGTCGTTCTTCCCGCGAACCATACGCGACTGGGACAGAAAAAGGAGGTAATAACAATGGCACGTAAGGTGCCCTCCGCCACACTCCGTTGGGTGGCTCGCGGAGTATAAATGTAGATGTGAATGTAGAAATGTGATCCATAAAGTTACAGCAGCTCTAATAAAGTGGCAAAAAGTATATCTTGAGTTTCGTTTGGTTTCAGTGAAAGATTATCTAATAGTGAGACCTTCGTCATTTGGCAGAACGTTCTTCTGAACCAATAGTAATTTGTGTGCATTGTGAGGAAGAAGGCCACATCCGAAAGATAGCAATAAAATCAGACTAGCGGCATTATGTGTGTGCCATGCAATACAGGGGTAGAAAGTGCACAAGGAAAAGCGTCGAATGTCACATGTATGAAACCCATCTAATAAGGCGTACCATAACACCATGAAGCAATGAGGACCCTAATGACACCATCAGCTGTGGTTTATTTACGAAAAATAAGTCACCATTGAGAAGGAGGAGAAGGGACACCGTCAGGTCGGAATATAACATAAAGGACGCTGTCTGGAAAGAACTAAGAAAGGTGTTTCAGTAGCCGGAATCGATCGTCGGGTGATAATGTGC
This sequence comes from Schistocerca gregaria, assembly GCF_023897955.1. Taxonomy (NCBI): domain Eukaryota; kingdom Metazoa; phylum Arthropoda; class Insecta; order Orthoptera; family Acrididae; genus Schistocerca; species Schistocerca gregaria. Next base: position 431,868,860 of record NC_064926.1, read on the forward strand.
AAGAACTGGTAATGGCTGTACATAAAGCAATGGAGGAATCTACACTTGTCAGAGGAGGCAACTCTAAATACCTTGCATCAAGACTGGGGCGCTGCAGAAATTAAGATATGAAACAAGAACAGTGAAGAATCTACATCAGATCAGCATAACCCAAGAAGAATGGGTTTGAATGTTGCATAGATACAGCTATGTTAATGAAAGTGTTAAGGAAGAGTTATGGAAAACAAAAATTGAACCACGGAATCAATTCGAGGAGGCTAACCTAGAAACCGAGCACTGAGGAAAGGCATAAAAAATAGTCTGCGAAAAAATATGATTACCAACAGTCTTATCCACGCTCAAAAGGAATGACTGGGCGGCAACAGAAAGTTAGGAACAGTTAGCAGCCTTGCCTCTTGAAGTGCTCCATGGCCTTCCTGGGTACTGCGCCTGGAGTATCGTCCACGATGCGCCAGGTCGACTTGCTTCTTGCTGCTACTACGGGATAGCAATGCGTTAATGACAGTTAGCAGCCTTGAAACACTAATTCCTGATGATAGGAAAGAAGGCGAGACAGATTAGCGTAGGTTACGAAACATGTTATGAGAAGACTACAGAAACAATAAACCTGTGTACACTTTCGCACAAGAAATTACGCAAGCTTTTTTTAGACTGAAGAAGGAAAATTCTCCAGGACCGGATGGGATCCCCGCCGAAGTAATATAAGCCCTATGTGACCAGTTAGAGAGTTACATGCGCGAACTGTACAATGAATGTCACTTGTAAGGAAGGGCTCTTACACCGTAAAGAATGTTGAAGTAGTAATTATTAGTAAGCCGCAAGACAAGGATCCGATAATACCCAAAACCTACAGAACAATTTCTCATTTGAACTTTCTCAGCAAGATATTTGAAAAAAGTATTATAAAAGAGATTACAAGATCCCCGACACCTTCATGGGATGAGCCGTCTCTAATACGGGTTCAGAAGACGGAAGTAAATTGAAGATGCAATTAATTAGGCGATATCGCTAGCGACAGATATTCATTCTACGAGCGCTCTAGCGATGATTATCGATACTGCTGGTGCTTTGGATAACCTATGGTGACCACCTGTCTTTGGTCGCGCTGTACAACTGCCTGAGAGGTTATTGCCAAGGGCGACGTGCTACTTTATCTTGCGCAGGGAAGAAAATAGAGAAGATAATAACGAATGGCTGTCTGCAGGCATAAATGTCTGGTCTATAGTTATGCTATGTAGTACTGGAGTCCACACTGCAAAAGTTGCATGACAGCCGTGACATAAACGGACTGGTGACATTTGCAGGTAATGTGTTCGTTGTAATTCATGACTCCAGGTGAATGACAGGAAACAAACTCCACTAACTTAAGCGCTGGTGTCGTAGTGATAAATTGTCACTAGCACCTCACGAAACAACGTGTCTCCAGCTGAAAGGGAACCTAGCAAGATAACCTAAAATAAAATCAAATGGAGAAGTGCAATAAGGTGCTGTCTAGCGGTACTTCTGGACGAACGTCGCAACTTTGAACATCATATAGAGAAAGTGGGCAGAAAAGGTACAAGCGTGATGAATAAAGTTATAACCACAGCAAAGAAGGTATATCGGCTTCCCTTGAAAACAATCAGTGCGTACCATCAATCAACACTAGCATCAGTCGTAGTATAAGGCGTACTAGTTTGGGATCACAGATTGCAACTAGTTAAGTCAGTGAGATGAGTTCAATAAGGAGTGCTGATAAGATTAACAAGGGCCTACTGCACTACCCCGAATGATACCTTGTTACTAATTCTACGAGTATGACCCCTGGACCTGGCAAATAAGAAGACGGGGTTAAAGACAGCCAGTCAAATGGAAGAACTAAGGACACTAGGAACAGAGGCTAACCCGAAAATGTTAATAAAAGATAAGATATTACAACTTTCGTAAAATGATTAGGACGCATCAGACACAGTCACGAGAAGATGTAAATTTCTCCCTAAGATCTGAGAGAAATAAAAAATGAGACTTCTTAACCCATCGAGGGGACTGCTACATTATTTGGTTGACCATGGCCCCCAGTGTCTATACAAAATCAGAAGACAGATTAATGATAGGTGCACTCGGGGCAGTGTGGGCACACCAAGTCACATATTGTGGGACTGCGTGCAGTACAAATATGC